>NC_143228.1:5454545-5757575 GCF_030267445.1 Bombyx mandarina | reverse complement strand
TCACACTGTACGAAACAACGTACACTCGCTAAAGATAAAAACAAAACAATATGGGAAAAATAAACAGTACGATTGTACAATAGCAGAGGTTTACGCACACGCGGCGCCATCCGTGCACGCGGCTCATCGAGTATCGTTCGTAACACTCCGCTAAACATCACAAGGGCTTCATTGAATAACAGTGCAATCAAACAACTCGCATTTCATTCGCAGATGAAATACTTCTTTTACTGTTTTGTTTGCATAGCCTTTGAATCGAGTGGAGGAATTTTTCTGATGTTGTTTTCAGTTCAAAAATACATATTTGTCTATTACGATTCACTGGTGGTAGGACCTCTTGTGGGTCCGCACGGGTAGATACCACCACCCTGGAAGCAGTAATGCGTTTCGGTTTGAAGGGTGGGGCAGCCGTTGCAATTATACCGAGATCTTAGAAATTATATCTCAAGATGAGTGGCGCATTTACGTTGTAGATGTTTATGGTCTTCAGCAACCACTTAAACAAAGGTGGGCTGTGAGCTCGTCCACCCATCTAAGCAATAAAAAAAAATAAAAAAAGATATGTTGACACAATTAGCAACGTGATGTGTACATAAGCCGTTATTATAAACCATAATTATAGGATAAAGCCGAGATAGATGCCCCACTTTTTGAAATAGTCATGTAATTTTGAAAATATTAATTTTATACGAATAATTTCTATTAATGTAGCTAGCTCAATCCTTTATGTTTAATTAGTATGATTTTTTTTTAACCTATCAAATACAGATTTTGCAGAAATTCGTTTTTCGTAGAACCTTTTTTTGGAGGATAGATGCCTACCTGTATGGATAGTTGCCCCACCAAGAAAATACTGAGTAGGATAGATGCCTGCAGTGCAGGATAGATGCCCTTTATACCGTGTAAACGAAAAAACCAAACCAAATATTAAGAAGTTCTATTCCTGACAGAGCAATTGTCTCCAAGAAACATGGGTCTTAATAATAAAAAATATTTTGTATTTTTTAAATCTTTGAATGTTTATAATTAAAAGATAATTCTCATATCATACAAATGACCATAATTAAATTTTTAAACCGTTAAGTAAGCGTAAGCTAAACCACACTTTTTTTAGTTTCAAAATGCATTATCCTATTTTTTTATTAAATTAAATTTTACAAATATTTATTCAACAAAAATATAAATTCTTAATTGTTTATAAAATATTCACATTAAGTGTCAATGTGTACATTGCAAAATCATATTTTTTTATATTATATTAACACAATAAAGATATATCTTTATTATTTTGTCCAATTGAAGTTTAACTGGATAGTGCTTTCAATTTTCCACATCTTCTACATCATTTCTGAAAAACACGTTTCATGTAGCTAGTTCTGAAACATTAAACATTGAATCCAGCCGGATTGCGACTTCGTATCTTTATAGTTTTCAAAGCATTCAATGCAGATATATTTACATGCGTTTTAGGTTTATCCCTTAGATTTCTTTAGGGGCAAATCTATTGTTTATTTCCTTTCATTTTATAGTTAAGTGGACTGTCTTCATCTTCGCTGCTTGAACTGTAAATCATTTGTTTGTGTTTTATGTTTTCGTGACATATTTCTGCTATATTCTGAAATGGCAGAGTATGGAGGGATAGATGCCCCTAAAGGCACCTATACCCCAAAAAATCAGGACAACTATCCTTTGTGATAAGGATAGATACCCAAATCTTTTGTAAATAAATTATAAACATAATAGCATTTATTTACACCTAGATGCAAACTCAATGAAGCAATATATTCACGTAGTAAAAAATATAATGGAATTTTACACTAATTAAAATGTTATACGACGCTAAATAATAACCTTTAAATCTTTGACGTGTTCGTGAAATTCCGCGCGGAGAAAATTACATGCACGAGGAAAACACTTCGTCACCACGCGATTGTCAAATGGTATGAATTCAAATGGTTTGAATTTTGAATTTTGAATTTGTACTTAAGATATAGGGTGACTGTGGTTCCTACTTATTAAATTATTTTTTTGTCATGAGTGCGGGAAGTTAGGTTTTTAGAACATGAGGCATCTATCCCGCTGCGGCATCTATCCAGGTTTTACCCTATTGGTCGCGTAAAGCGAAGAAAACATCATAATTAGCTACTATACATCTAAATTTTTTCACTTAAAACTTTATTTATTTAACTAAGAAAAGTTTAAAACGTTATCTATACTAATATTATAGAGAGGAAAGATTTGTTTGTTTGTATTGAATAGGCTCCGAAACTACTGAACCGATTTGAAAAAATCTTTCACATCTTGGAAGCTACACTATACTCGAGTGACATATGCTATATTATTTAAAAAAATAAATAGAATAAAATAATGTACTATGAATTTGAAGAACACATCATTACGAGTATTTACAAAAACTGTCGTGACAGCATATGTTTATGTATTATAGTTATGCAACAGTAAATGTTATTTTATTAAAAAATAAAACAACATCAAATATTGCTTATAGGGAAGCCCTTTTTTTTTTTTTTTGGTGTCGATGGGGAATCCTAGTTTTTACGGATACCCTGCCGACGGGGGTCGGACCGGGTTATGTCGGACTCCGCGCCTCCGGTGGAAGAAAGAGGAAGAAGTCGCGAACCGAGGTCCGCGCCCTCAACCAATTGGTCCACGGAGACTACGCCTTTAGAAAGGCGCGCTGGGCTAAGTTCAGCTCTCGCCAAACCCGCCCAGCTTAACGACTACCGACTAAACCCCAACGAGCTCCTACACTCCGGCTGGGCGGGGACCCAGGTACCGCCATGTGTGCGCCATAGGCCCGCCTTCGCCGGCTCCCACCCCAATGTTACGTTGGGCGGGATCTGCCACCGGGGACTTCTTCCCCCTCTCATCTCCACGACTCGTGAGGGGCGCACCGGAGCCACAGCGCACCACCACCCCACAGGACCTTAGTGCCGAGCACCGGGCGTCCCCGCACCCAGCAATCGACGGCTCCTGCAGGAGCCGGGTGGGGGCTTTCTGCCCGCACCACCCGCTCCGCCTTCACTGCCTACGAACCGAGGTCCACGACCTCCTCCTCACGACTTTCTCCTCGGTTCATCGGCATGCCCGGTTCTTCATAAAGCCCCGGTCTTCCTTGTGCCCGACGGAGGCTGGACGTCCATCGGAGTCGTCGTCTCGCCGAGTTGACTTCGGTCTGCAGCAACGGGTGCGGCCGCGGGTGCAGCGACGTCCTCTCTCCTCGGTTTTCTCGGGGGCCTTGCACAGGCCTTGCCCCCCGAAGTGTGGTCCGCTGGTTTCCCGGCGGAGGCGCAGACGGCGCATCGCGGTGCCAGTGTGCACCCGGATGCCACGTGGCCGGTCTGTCCGCACCGGTAGCAGTCGTGGCTGCGGTCGACCGACGACGGGCACCGCGCACCCACATGGCCCAACGCGTGGCAGCGGAAGCATTGTAGCCTCCGGGCCTCCAGCAGGTGGACGCGAACAACGCTCCACCCGATGCGCAGCTTCGTCACTGTAACAATCTTCTTCGCGGCTGCTATCGGGCAACGAACGAGAACCTGGCCCATTCCTCCGGATCCGGGCTTGATAGATCCAGCCTTGACTGCATCGACGGAGCATTCGCCGATGCGCGCAAGCTCGGTGCATATTTCCTCCTCCGTCAGCGAATCGTCAAGTCCGCTTATGCGGATTGCAGCGGTCACCATCGGTCTTGTCACCGTTACTCTCTTGGAAGAGAGAACCTCCTTGAGCTTCTCGGCCAGCAAGTCGGCCTTCGCGATCTGGTCCTCGCCGCTCACTATGAGTATTTTGGCTCCGGTTATTGCTGACCGGACCTTCTCGATGGAGATCCCTAAGGCTCCGGCGTCGATGCTGGCCCTCGCCTCGGCGAGCACCTCCCGGTAGGAGAGCCCCTTTTCGATGGCCTCCGGGTGCAGCCTCAGAATAACGGCCTGCGAGCGCGGGGCTCGAAGTCTCTTCTTTCTACCTTTCTTCTTAGGCTTGAGCGGGGCAGGGTTTCTGTCTCGTTGGCCTTCCGCATTGGTCGTCGGTGCTGGCTCCTTTTCCCTTCTCGGCCGTGCTCCTCTACGCGCAACGGTCGCCCAACTGACCGTAAGGGCAGCGGGGGCCGGAGGGAATGCGCGCGGCTGGGGTGGAGCTGACGGCGTCGTCTTCTTGTTATTGCCCTTCTGTTTCTTGGGCTTCACTTTCTTGTTGGTCTCAATCTGGGGCAGAGCCGCATAAGGCGGCGTTGGCTCCGACACAAGACCTGCAGTGTCTGGATCGATTTCGCTCTCTCTGCTCCTCCTTCTTGCGTCAGCGGCCAAAGGTGGTCACAAGCGAGGCTCTGGGAGTAAACGGGCCTCCAGACCCGCGAGTCGGGCGTCCAGCGTGGACCCGACTGCTCGCATGATTATCTGCAGGTGTCGCTCGTCGTCTTCGTTTGGCAGTGTTGGGGCGGGAGTGGGCTGCGCTGTCGTCTGAGCGAGGCGCACCATTTCCGCTCTTACGTCCTCTACTTCCTTCCTGAGCTGCAGGATCTCCGCCTCCTGTCTCTCGCTGAGTGCCTGCAGCCTCAGGGTTTCCTCGTTGGCCGATCTGGAAGCTAGATCTTCCGTGGCCTCCTTTATTGTTGTGGCCATCTCCTTAAGGGCTTTGATGTACGTCCCTTCGGGTTGCGCGCTTTCGCCGCGACGGTAAGGGCCATCTGGGCGCTCTCCTGGAGCCTAGTCGCGGGATCTGCTGTTATGTTCCCGGATATTAAATGTACTGCGCGCCTCTTCTCACGCAGGTTGTGCACGCTTTCCACTACCTCCTGTTCAGCGCGAAGCTCCAGCTCTTCACGTTGAGCTTTTAAGTATGCCCGCTTCGCCGCCGCCAATCCCACGTATTGGCCGGTCGTTGGAGGACGACCTCGGCCTCTCTTCGATGGTCTGGTCCTGGACACCAACGATCCTGACCGAGACGCCTCCGATTCGGTACTGCTGTCGGAGCTTGCGTTCTTCGAGCCTTTTGCCCTTTTGCGCGTCGTTCTCTTTGGTGATGAACAGCAGGAGCTGACCGCCATACTGTCCTCCGAGCAAACGCTGCTTTCTCTCCTCCGGTCTTCGTTTTGCACCGTTTCTCTTTCGTCCCTTGTGGACCTCTTCCTCCCCGTCCTTCTCGGACTCTTTCCCGGAACAGCTTGTGCCCCCCCCAGAATACGAGGGGCAGCGTGCGGCCGATTTCTCGACCGCACGGAGGGATTCTCCTCCCGCAGAGCAAGAGGTACCCTCCTGGGGTAATAACTTTTTCAGGCTGGACATGCTCATGCTTTTTTATTTTTATTTACCTAGGGTGCGGTCCGCTGGGACGCCCTCGAGACTGGTCTCCCACCAGCCATTCGTCCCGTTGCCGGGCGTCAAAACTTGGGATTGGGTGAGAATAAAGAAAGAAAGAAGTGGAAAATATAACAAAATCTAACATAAAAATGTAACCAACAGTACAAGAGTGAAGATAGTAAACAAACAAAACACAAAGAACAAAATAATAACGAAGATAAGCACAGACAAACTCAACATAAATTAAATCAAAATATAAAGAAAACAAAAGACAGTAAAAACAAACTCAAAATAATAAGGAAGAAGTCGGGGGCCCGGGCATCCCCGGAAGAAACACCCTTCAACTAGGTGAAGGGCGCAGAGAGCCCAGAACCCCCCTGCTGGTTTTGGTCCACGTCGCCCAATCTCTCCCGCCATAACACGACGAGAGAGAAGGAACGATACCCCTGGGAGTATGACTGCTCCCAGAGGCCCGTTATCCGCCACCTACGGACGCGCCCGGTAGAAGTCCAGCAAAACTCCCCCACAGACGGAACCCACGGCACGCAGAGTGCGCATCGGGGGCCCGCCCAGGTCCCGGGTTATAGGGAAGCCCTGACTCAATAAATTTAATGGCTTTTGTTTTGCATGTATGATGACCTTTTTACGACAATTAGAAAAAATTAAATACTTATTAAAATTAAAAAGTTTAAAAAAACATTAAAATGAAAATAAAAGTTCATTAAAATAATAATATTCAAACTATCTTTAAAATTTTCTTTTTTTAGTAACTTTTTGAAGTCGTCGTGGCCTAAAAGATAAAACGTCCGGTGCATTTGTATCTAGCGATGCAACGGTTTTCAAATCCCGCAGGCGTGTACCAATTTTTCTAATAAAATACGTACTCAACAAATGTTCACGATTGACATCCACGATGAAGGAATAACATCGTACAATAAAAATCAAACCCGCAAAATTACAATTTGCGTAATTACTGGTGGTAGGACCTCTTGTGAGTCCCACGGATAGGTACCACCACCCTGCCTATTACGGCCGTAAAGCAGTAATGCGTTTCGGCTTGAAGGGTGGAAGCAGGCGTCGTAACTATACTGAGACCTTAGAACTTATATCTCAAGGTGGGTGGCGCATTTACGTCTTAGATGCCTATGGCCTCCAGTAACCACTCAACACCAGGTGGGCTGTGAGCTCGTCCAACCATCTAAGCAATAAATAAATAAAACTTGACGCAAATAGAAGGGTTGATGTGTGTGTATTTACTGCGAAGCAAACATCAGCGTTTCGGTTTAAAAAATGGGACAGCCGTTTTACAATGCATTTGAGACTTCAACGTCATAGCTTTGGGTTACGTTACAATTTTACTCATTATATGCGATAAAAATTATGTCTAATATTTTCTTAGGTGATTTAAAACACTATTATACTACTCAGTTATCATTGGCCACGAAAACCCTTAAGTTTTTAACACTTAAGAAAATCATTAAATGAAATTTTACGCTAATGATTTAACTGGCAAAAAAATCTAATTTTCATAACCACTGTTGGGGTTCAAGGGGAAGTTTATAGAGTTCCAAAGAGTTAGTATGTTGTTTGAGCACCTTTATTATATTGGTTAAGAACAGATGGTAAGGTCTTAACGAGTGCGTGTTGCTAAGTGCACTGCGCCAAGAATATAATAAAATAACCTGACACCACAATGACGACGCACGCCGTGTCCACGTATTGGTTAGGTATGTGCAAACCGTACAACCACACTAGGCGACCCCTACACTGCACTACCTAAAGTCATTATAGCATGTATATTTTTAATCGAAGCCATAGATTATTCTAAGGTACTCATCAAATCTACATAACGTCTTTAATATCTTTTTGGGTCCGCGCACAAATTGAATGCTGCTGACATCGCAGTGCTCACTCCCTTTATTGGAGGCACAAGCATATGTTGTATTGTCATCTCCGTTCGTAAGTACAGCTCGAAAAAGATAAAGGTTCCATAAAGGATAAAGGTTCATGTTTTTACATTGCTTTTTACAAAAAAAAAACTAATAATTTTACAATTTCCTTTCATGAATCGTGTCATTTGCCCCTCTTAGATAATATCAGGGTATTCCCGCGGGTCCACGTTTTTTTAAATTTGGAATAAACAGAATTAATGTACGTATTATTCAATTCAAATATAACGCGGAGAATTTGTATTTTAAACGAGAGCTCATCTTACATTGGTTTTGTGTTATGTCTCTTATTTCACTCTTCAGAAGGAAAAATATAAATCGGTTTTTAAGTCACAGCATTAGCTAGAAAACTAATATTTTTTTAATCTGTAAATTTAAATAGCCAAACCATAAAATTTTCTATTAGGACATCTAAATTTCATGTTTCCATAATCTTATATTAATAGTAGAAGATAATAATTATTCTTCTTAAGTGTGGAATCTAATAAGTATGCAATAATATCTACATATCTCAAAAGATCAACATTTGCATATCTGATGACGTCACTGATAGCATACTATTCTTCAAATTTCAATGAAACTTCGAATGCGCTTTGAAAAAAAAAAACGTCCGTTTTTCGTTCTTAAAAAAGTTAATTTATTTGTGACGTAACTCCTGCTGGATGGTTTAAGTCAGCGTATTTTTCTCGGATCCAATCTGCAATAAGTTTTCATCGCACCGGATAAAGACACATTATTTTTCCAAAACTGTGATTACACAAGTCGCGGAGTAATGTAATTTATACACGGCGTGACAAAAAATAAAATTTAAAGCTTTTATTTTATTCTGAAAAATCTAAAATGACAAACATTTTTCTGTTTTACTTTTTGCCGTGAACCTAAATATTTAAACTAATCTACGACTTTTTTTTTTTTAAATACGCATGCAATATATTCAATACTAGCGACCCGCCCTCGATTCGCTTCGGAAACATTAAAACACACATGAAACAAAAAAAAAAAAAAAAAAGTAGCCTATGTTCATCAGGGACAATGTCGGCTTCTAATGGAAAAAGAATTTTTCAAATCGGTCCAGTAGTTTCGGAGCCTATTCGAAACAAACAAACAAACAAATCTTTCCTCTTTATAATATTAGTATAGACTTCAAATAAATAAATAAAAAACCCACAAACAATGCAAAATTTATGATCGCGAATTGGATCCACACGAACTACGTACTACTACATGCTTCGTCGAAAACGTGTCAAATGCAATTACGAGCTCCAAAGAGCCTCACTAATTACTTTACATACATTTACTTTACGGTACATAGAGCGATCACCCACTTGCGAGGCTCCAGACTCGCTTAGAAGATTTTCTCACGCTTATGTCTGCTCTGTACGTCAGTATCATATTTCATAATTTTGCTACGGATTTTGTACGACTTTATTAGTGTTCAAAACAAGTTAAGGAGTTAATAAATTCGCCTGTTCGATGTTTGTCAAATTCTGAACACTAAATATTTTATGTTTATTATAATAATGAGCTTTGAAGTAAAATAATACCTTACACAAATTCAAAGTATTCTGTAATGTTATTAAATTGCTATAGCTTGGAATTATACATAGAAATATCATTGAACTTAGCCGTGTGGCTAATAAAACCCTTCAAAGCTAGTCCTTTTTAATACGCTTTTATTAGCTTCAGACGTATGTATGTTAGTATGTAATGGAATCTTTGAACATAATTTTGACCCCCTTCAAAAAGTCGGATTGACTCTAAGGACAATGTCCAAAAGTGGGCCAACTTCATGACAAAACTATTTGTACTTGAAAAACTATGCCTTATTTTTTCATGTTGTTTAGTTTATGTATCAACATTTCTTTCACCCTGGCATTGTTTTACAAAAAAAAAAATTACTTATGTGATAACATCCCAAAACTGAGTGCCATAGTTTTTAAATTCGCCAATAGACAAAGGGAAAATTAGCCCATACAGCCTTATAGTAAACTTATATGCTGACAAACGAAAGAGTTGTCTGTGACTTGAACAACAAATTTAAAAAATTGCTAATGGTTATAATTCACAGACTTTTTAGTTTATTGTTGTTCAATTCAATATTTATGTATTGTAATAATAATTATTACTTAAGACCATGAATTTTAAATTAATGATTCCATTAGTAAAAATCTCAATGGCCTACCATTACTCTATTCTTATTATATATGATCAGAGAGTTTTGGCAGCAACCCGAGTGAAGCGTCACTTGAAGTTTTATTTTATGTTTTTTTAATAGCTTATTGTGATGTATAATATACAAATTGGGTGTTGTTTTGTGTATTAAATGTCAATAATCGTTGTTCACGATTATTAGGCATTGGAATAAAACTGTGGCTAACATAGCAGTGACTGTTTTTTTTTTTCAAGATAAAAGGTCTGCGGAAATTCACGCTCACTCAATGTGCTATTCATCAAGTTGACGTCAAAACTCCCAAAAAGCAATAAAAAGAAATAGACCGGATTTTATTAACATAAAAAATATATAAAAAATATAACTATGACAGACTAGGCTGTATAGGCTACGCTCTTTGCCTGCTTGTTGGCGAATTTAAAAACAACAACAACAATATCGTTGCCGGCTTCCGGATTTCATTTCGTTTTATTATTATCATGAGGATATAATAATAATAAAATGTACGTAAGGGCTTATTTCTAGCAACATTAACCACAATTACTTATTTAATACTGTAAATAATGATGAGAGCGATTATTGATTTCGAAGAAAACAATTAACAACTTAATTTTAGTTGCAGAAAAAAACAGATTTCTCTTAAACCTGGGTGAGAATATAAAATCGTTTTCTGAATATGAAACGATATTTCTTTGTCTATCAAATTAAGTTAAAATCATCATCACCCGACAACTTTTTTTAGGGGCCCAAACGCCCATAGAAATGGGCATTGTACTTTGGTATACTTATTAAGGATCGATGACAATACGATATTTAAAAAAAATTGATAAAATTGAAATTCAACTAAAAAATTAAAAATAAACTTTAATAAATTAGATATTTTTTTTTATTGCTTAGATGTGTGGACGAGCTCACAGCCCACCTGGTGTTAAGTGGTTACTGGAGCCCATAGACAGCTACAACGTAAATGCGCCACACACCTTGAAATATAGTTCTAAGGTCTCAGTATAGTCACAACGGCTGCCCCACCCTTCAAACTGAAACGCATTACTGCTTCACGGCAGAAATAGGCGGGGCGGTGGTACCTACCCGTGCGGACTCACAAGAGGTCCTACCACCAGTAATTACGCAAATTATAATTTTTTTGATTTTTATTGCATGACGTTATTCCTTCACCGTGGAAGTCAATCGTGAACATTTGTTGAGTACGTATTTCATTAGAAAAATTGGAACCCGCCAGCGGGATTCGAATACCGGTGCATCGCTCGATACGAATGCACCGGACGTCTTATCCTTTTCAAGACGACTTCATTAAAAATAGTGTAAGAAAAAATTATTTTATTGTAAAAAAGCGTGTGGTGCTTTTCAGGATATAATCAAAATAACCCTTCTACTCATATCTGTTCATAACATATTTACTACTGATACCATGTACCCCACGCTATTTTTACAATAAAATCATTTTTTCTTACACTATTTTTAATTCAAATTTATTAAAATTTATTTTCTATTTTTAGTTGGATTTTCTATAAAAGCGTATTTTGTTAGTTTTTTTAAACTATTATTTATTTTCTTAAAAAAATATTAAATGTCACAATATATACATATAGTTTTACACACACTTTGATAATTTAACGCCTACTGATTCTGAAACACATTAGCGCAAAATGGCCGAGCTCTCACAAATTGCATTAACAGCTAATTCATCGTTCGGAACGCTTTCATCAGCGATGAACCCACCTAATTGACTTGCCGTAGTAACTTATCAACGTAATCAAATATTATTCTAATACGACACGAATTTTGGTTTCCTATTCGTATGTACTTTTTTTAGAAAAACGACGAACAAAGGAAATATTTCTATTTATTACCGTTACGCCGGTAAAAGTAACGCCATCTATCGCCGAACAGTCGAATGTATATCGAAGGATCTAGGTGCTACACCTAAAACGCTCGAGAACTACAACGCCATCTATTGCCAGATAGCGGAAACACAATACTAGAGATGTGTGGAATATTCTCGATAATTCTAGGGATAAGCTATCGGCTATAAAAGCGTTGTACAGATGGCACGTAGTTAGTCAGTAATCGTAACTACTCGAAGCGAAGCAGCGAACGGATCACCTGAGGCGAAGCGGAACAAGCGGATTGAGAGTTTTAAAGTGTTTGTTGAGTGTTTTAGTTGAATACAGTGTTAACTTGTAATTCGGTGGAATTTTATTTATCCCAAACCCCAGCGCGTAACATTACTTAAATTACAGTGGCACTTTTGATTATCAAACAACTAGGAAAGTTTCTGGAATGTACACAATGAAAATAAACTTGACTGTGATGGATGTTTGTCATAAAGATCGAAATAAATATCAATCGCCGTGATCAATCACTAATTTACATAAATCAGAAATGTTAATGTAAATGTAGATTCATTAAATTTATACGATTAAAATATAGTAAGTATTAGATAATTTTATAGAGAATATAGAGAAGAAGTGCACAATGCTAATATTTTTTTAAATAATGCATAAAAGATACATTAAATCAATAAAGAAAACATTACACACACTACAAACCATGTATTTGACGCACACACGCATGCATACTATTTATTGTCAAATTTTTGTTCTTGACGTCTGTTGTCAAATTGAGAATAGGTTAAATATTGTTTGTTAATATATTTTTTATAGTGTAGTCTTGGCGAAATTTGTATAAAATACAACCATAATAGTGTACAAACTTACAATTCCAATTAATTATAGTCGAATTTCGACTACTGCGGGACCTCTAGTCTATGTAACCTTGTGAACATTATTCACTTAACTTTTCTTAAGTGCACGGTTTCTTATTTTAATAAACGTACAGTTTGATAATATAATTAAATATTCTTAGTCCGGTCTCAATATATCTAATAGTTTCCGTACAGCATTGAATGGCACCACGATGAATAAATTTAACATAATTCATCTTATGGCTCCATAATCCTTTCCGGGCCGCGATGGGACAGAGATTTCCTCCCAACTACAGGGAGAACAAACTTACTCTTCCGCACAAGAGTTGTACGTGACTAGACAACGGATTCAAAACTCTAGCCGTTTTTACATTTGCTTCCGTAAGAACACGGGGATTTGTGAATGCAATAAATATTCAAGATATGAGAATTTTGGACTATGTTTATGTGTTAATCGATTACCTACTAAATAACATCACTTAAATAAAACGAATATTTACAGTAAACATCATCATCATCATTATTATTTGATATTACCCTCTGCTAGGGTATAGGGCTCGAATCAAATCCTCAGATCAAATCTATTGGTGGTAGTAGGACCTCTTGTGAGTCCGCGCGGGTAAGTACCACCATCCTGTCTATTTCGGCCGTGAAGCAATAATGCGTTTCGGTTTGAAGGGCGGGGCAGCCTTTGTAACTATACTTGAGACCTTAGAACTTATATCTCAAGGTGGGTGGCGCATTTACGTCGTAGATGTCTATGGGCTCCATGGAGTAACCACTTAACACCAGGTGGGCTGTGAGCTCGTCTACCCATCTAAGCAGTAAATAAAAAAAATCCGTCCATTTGCATCGGTCTTGGGCAGTCTGTTCTAGCTCCTCCCACGTCATGTCCAAGACACCTAGCTCCTGCTCCACCGAGCGACGCCAAGTTGTTCTGGGCCGGCCTCTCTTCCTTTATAACAGTAAGCGCTAAAACTAATTCGTTAACTCATGAAGTTGGAACCCGTATAGCGTAATGCCGTCCCGTGTCCCGATCCAAGTTTGCTTGTTTGTAACAATGTAGTTTCAAACCCATCTTATCGCAAACTCAAAGAATTACTTTTCATTTAGTTAGTTTCAGTCTCCCTCCAAACTCGAGAGGTCTTTAGTAAGCCCATACAAAGTTTCACATTGCATGTAATGGTGGCAAACTTGATGAATTCATTATTATCAAAGCGAGCGGGTTAGCACAAAACACCTTTGTTCTTAACCTATACTTAGATTTATTGAATGTGTATATAAAGTGAAACTTGTTCTCTGACTAATGTTTGTTTCCAAAAGTTTCACTTAAACTTCACACTTTTGTCTAAGACTAGTTTTCATTAATTTTGTTCATCTCTTTCATATAATTCAGTTCATTCATTCTATTCATTAAATGTTAGTAGGTATATCTACAACGCGTCTAAAGAGAGAATGATCATGAAATGATTATGAAATTTTGCATACACGTTGACCGGGTGAAAAGTCGTCGTGGCCTTTGCTTATCCTTTAGGATTATTCGTATCTAGCAATACACAGGTGTTCGAATACCGCAGGCGGCACCGCTCTTCAAGAAGGCTGGTTGGTAAGTGATCAGTGATGGCGTCTACGCGCCTCCATCGGCTAGACACTGTCGTAGCACGAAGTTCCGACGATACCGCAATCGTGCTGCCATCTCTCGGGAATCGTGCTACGTTTCGTTTTGCTAGTAAACTAATGACCGTTTCCGACACATATTAAATCTTTGTAAGTTTTTCATCTACGCTTTCTTACAGGGACCTGAAACTGCGATACTTGAAGACAAATATTTTGTTTGTATGGAAACTAGCGACATCTTGTAGTGCATGCCCCTAAACTTATATGTTGTTAAAGTTAAGGCATTTAATTACTGTATATCTAAAAACGTAAAAAAAAACTAATAAATCATACAAGTCTTTATTTGTTATAGACAAATTGGTTAACTTTTATCAATTTGTGGTTTCTGAAATTACAAAATCCTTCATTAAAAATAATAAATAGTAAATTGTGCACCAAGGTAAAAAAGTTGGACATTTCCTCCCGCGTGTAAAATTGCGTGGCTAACACGCTGGAGGAAATGTCCAACTTTTCTCCCGCGATGCACATACTACAATTTTTTCTCCTACCAGACCGAAAGTTCGTGGAGTACCGAGCCGGGGTCCAGGGGCGAAGCCCCGGTGCGGTCCAGGGGCGAAGCCCTGGCCGGGGGTAGGGGGGCGGAACCCCCCCCGTACTCATAAAAAACACAATTTAACTGTTTTTTATTTTTAAACTACTATTAATTGATAAGAGAACTCATCTTTGTTTAATACTTCACTATTAAATTTATTGCCTTTTGTTTATTTCTTTTTACACTAAACACAATATTGCAAAATTACCCGAGCACAACAATGGCGGAGAATTTTAAGTGCGTGAGAGCAGACGTAGACACTAACGTGCATGCGCACTTGTACCCAGGGAGAAAAATTTACACTTTCTTCCCTGTAGAACGGGAGGAAAATTTACACTTTCTTCCTTGTACAGCGGGACGAAAACCGTCGGCGTCGGTAGGAGAAAAATATAGGATAAGTAATATATTACTGTCATCTTACAGGAGCAATGAGAAACTAATCGAAGCGACGCCATCTAGTGGCCGATGCCCGTAAACAGTTTCGTTGAGTGCTTGAGTTGCTTATCTATAACTAATTTATGTGTATTCTTCTCTTCCTTTCCTAATTTTCCATCATTTTCCTAATTTGATTCTTTAAAATTTAAACTTTTAATGACACCAAAACCAGTACAGCCAAAGAGATTTATTACAAGTTCATACTATACTATAATGCCAAAAGACTTTTTCCCCAACCTATTATTTCATTAGAAAAATTGGTACCCGTCTGCGGGATTCGAACACCGGTGCATCGAATGCACCGGACGTCTTATCCTTTGGGCCACGATAACTTCAAACATATCTATGCATTCTTAAAACATTTATCATCACAACATGATATTTGAAACAGTTGTCAAAATCAAGGAAGGTTTTGTCATAGTACCATGAATAAACGACGCGGTTAGTGATTATTGAGCAGCTTTGTACCATAGAACTATGCGGTAAAATACATTTTTTTAATACGTTATTGTGTCCGTGTGAGTGTGAGATTGTGTCGGAATGATATGCAACCCTGATGGCTCATGACTGGAGAGAAGCCAAATCAAGGCGCCTCCATGGAACAACCGGGCCGCTGCCAAAACCTAACTGATCGATGGCCTTAGAATAAATACTGTGATCATTCGTTTCACCTATATTCAAATCTGGGGCGAAAAAATTAAATTCACATTAATTTCAAATACTTTTTTTATTTTTTTTGTTGCTTAGATGGCTGGACGAGCTCTTTTTTTTTTTTTTTTTATTGCCTTTGTAGGCAGACGAGCATACGGCCCACCTGATGGTGAGTGGTTACCGTCGCCCATGGACTTCAGCAATGCCAGGGGCAAAGCCAAGCCGCTGCTACCGCTCACAGCCCACCCGGTGTTAAGTGGTTACTGGAGCCCATAGACATCTACAACGTAAATGCGCCACGCACCTTGAGATATAAGTTCTAAGATACAAGTATAGTTACAACGGCTGCCCTACCTTCAGACCGAACGCATTACTGCTTCACGGCAGAAATATGCAGAGCAGTGGTACCTACCCCCACGGACTCACAAGAGGTCCTACCACCAATTTTCATTTAGTAGTAACTTACTTTACTAAGTTATTTTAGTACTAACCAGTACTATTCATTTAGGTATAATATTAAAATAATGAAATCGTTAAAAGACTTCAAATTTGTTTAACTGTGCCCACTGATCCCCACAACATCGGAAATCAGTATTTTTTTCTGAATGTTGCGTTCGGTGATGCACATTTGTATCATCGTCCATCTATGTATATAACTATTTTAAAAGTCTGATTACGTTATATGGGTTCCTAAGCTAGTGATCCGATTGTGACGTATTAACCTTATTTCTTCTGCTAAGCAATCGTTTGAGGTTGAAAGAGTAGAGTAGAGATACATACAACTGAGACTTTGACCACACAGTCTAAGGCACACAGGTTGATGGTATTCACATTGTGACATCTATACATTCGAGTAAGCGCTGTACATCAGTTAGTATGCGATCTTGGTCAGTTATACAATAAATAAAGATAAATCTGGTAATGATAACTGACCCTCCGGCAAGATTCTAATATGGCCCTATGAAGGTACAGTAAGTGGCGCGCGGGTTTCAAGATATCGTGACCTGAAACCCGGTAATCTATGTATATAAAAGTGAATTGCTGTTCGTAGTCTCGCTAAAACTTGAGAACAGCTGGCCCGATTTGGCTAATTTTTGTCTTGAATGATTTGTGGAAGTCCAGAGAAGGTTTAAAAGGTAGATAAATATGAAAACGCTCGGAATTAAATAAAAATTACAATTTTGTTTTCCTTTGATGTGTCCCACGTCGGACGGATTCCTTTTGTTTTTTTTAAATTTATTTTATACAAATCTTTAGGTGTTTATTTATCGATTGATGCACTACGAAGTCTGCCGGGTCAGCCAGTAATGTATAATAAATACAAAATCCCTGAAATCTATCCGATCGATATTGTTCAAATGTTGTTGTCACTCCAGGGAAGTTTCTGTCATAGCACCATCAACGTATGATTGGTGACGCGCTTCAAGTTTCAAGAAATCGATGCTACAATTGGCGGTCATCACGGCGGAACGGGACCGGATTTCGGTAGTTCTGATTATACTTATTTGATTCTTCTGTACGTGTGTACGTCCACTGAACTCCTAAAATGTTGAACCAAATTGGTGATGTTTTTGCGTTTGAAAATATGAGACTAAAGAAAGAGAAACAAACATATATAATACATCTATAGGATTTAATCTGAGAAATAATAACATATTATTTGTCTGAAGATTTTTTATTTTTATTTTATAGCCGTATAGGCAGACGAGCTTACGGCCAACCTGATGTTGAGTGGTTACCGTCGCTCATGGACGTCTGCAATGCCAGGGACAGAGCCAAGTCGCTGCCTACCGTTAACTCCTACCGTCACTTCTACCGCGGGTGAATTGCACGCAACTTCGTACGTGTTTTTTTTAAAATGCTTAAAATAGAAACTCCGAGACAAATAACAACAATAAAGAGATTAATTCATGGAGCGTTTACTCAATAAGGCAAGTACCTAAGAACGATAGTCGTTCCTGGATTATTCAAGAGAATTAATACCTTCGCGAGGCAACGTAAGTAAACGGAGCCAAGATAAGGCGGTTAAATATTCACGAGGCCTGGAATCCGATATACCTGCCTCTTATCTAGTTACAGAGGTACGAGATCTGAAAATGAAACGACGCGCACCGCCTCTGCTCAGCATCAAAATTAAATAATTAAATTGTAATCAGAAACGTCTTCAGATACGACTTATATTGGATGCGATTCTGTTTAGTATTGTTCGATGCTACGAGTATTCGTACTTGATGAGTTCCGCAATTGAGGACAAAAAAACTTCAGAGGTGTCAAGGGACACCCGGATGGAACGAAGTTCATTTCGATTAATTAGTGAAGGAATTGTAATTATTTTTTTAAGTTATAATTATAAATTACGGTATTATGAAGAAGAAAAAACAATACTATGAACTAAATTACTATTGTTGAAACGCTATCTCGAGAAACTGTACTCATTACGCGGACCAATCGGATACGAGCAATGTCACGCGATAAGCGCCTACACGTTGATTGGTCAGAATGACGGATCTAAAAAGTGTCGTGACAACTTTTCGTAAGAATTTTTTCCGTCTAGCCCCCTTTCACAACGCGCGATAAGGAACTTCGTTCCAATACTTTCTAAATATACGTTATTGGGCTATTAATAAATATAGATATGACTCGAGTCGCACCACGTGATACATTTGGAATAAATAAAATAGATATCAGCTAGTACTCATCGCTGTAGAATGTGAGCAATTAATAATTTCTAACATATAAAATAATTATATTGTACTGGTATTTCTGACTTGTCATTGTTAGCAAAAATATATTATCCTTCATTTCTGAATATTTCAAATAAATCCCGTGGTTTTACGTGATCCTCGTACATGTATGTAATAAGAAAAATTCTGTTGGTTCCGAAACCGCGTGATACTTGACAGCAGGACTTGCCCGTCTGCTCATCACCAATAATGAATACATAATGTTACGTATTGTTACGCGCTGGGGTTCGGGATAAATAAAATTCTACCGAATTAACCAAGTTAACACTGCATTCAACACTTAGAACACTTAATCAGTCACAACACTTTAAAATTCTCAATTCGCTTCTTTCGCTTCGCTTCAGGTGATCCGTTCGCTGTTTCGCTTCGAGTAGTTCCGATTACTGACTGACTTCGTGTTTTTTTTTTTTTTTTTTTTTTTTTTTTTTTTTTTTTTTTTTTTTTTTTTTTTTTCTTTTTTTTTTCCTACCTAAGCTGAGAGCCTTGAGAGGCTATATCAGCGTACCCTAACTTTAGTAGGTGAGCTCACGGGGCTCAAACCTGACGATGTTGCTAACACGAACCCTAGCAAGAGTCGTGCTTCGCAGAATCTACCACCGGATCGGAAACGCGACCCACTGAGAAGATCCGGCGAGAAACTCAGTGGGCTGTGTCTGAGAGTTAATTTACTCGTCGAGCCCTTCGTCGCAAGTGACGGGTTCGACGAGAACGGTGACCGGTGCTTGAATTACCTAAAAGCACCGTTAGTGGATCGGGTGGATCCGAGATGACGTGTTTTGGGCGACGTCGACTGCTTTCCATTCTGTCCGCAGGATCGGGAATGTAGTTACCGGCGGCCACGATGAGAGGGTTCTCGTGTCGTGCCGCTTTATCGAAGTGGCGCATGGACGCCGACTGCAGATACTTACTGATGGACTCTAAGTCCAGGTCGTCATGGAGGTCGACATTCCTGACGAACCACGGGGCTCCGACGGCTATCCTGCAAAAACGGGATTGAATGATTTGAAAGGATTTTAAGTGTATGCGGGCCGCGTGAGCGAACACTACACTTGCATAGGTCATGACGGGGCGTATGCAAGTTTTGTAGAGTGTCACCTTATTTCTAAGGGACATTTTACTTCGCCTACATATCATCGGGTAGAGACGTCCTAGAATGAAGGCGGCACGGTCGCGTTACCGTCTTAATGTGGGGGCGGAATGTCATCCTACTGTCGAGGGTGACGCCTAAGTACTTGACCTTCGGGGCCCACGGTATGGGCTGGTCGAACATCGTGATTGGTGACTTCGTGCCGTCCCTGCAACGCTTTTATAGTCGATACGACATCTCTAGAATTACCGAGAATATTCCACACATCTCTAGTATTGTGTTTTCGCTATCTGACTTATAGATAGCGTTATACTTCTCGAGCGTTCTAGGTGCTACTGGATCCGTCGATATTCATTCGACTATTCGGCGGTAGATGGCGTTACTCTTACCGGCGTAACAGTATCAACGTAATACATACGTATAACTGTGAAATAGCTTGATCCCCGTATTTCATTACGGCGACATTAACGAGTTCAAAATAAAATAGGCTACGTTACCGGTGTCTTCACACAGCTCCGAACGATCGTAAGGTTCGCTGGTATAACGAGGAAAAACAAAACTTTAAGATAGATTTATTCGGCATTGATAATGCTATGTCTAGTCCACGGTTATTAAAGAGATGAAACTTGCATCTAAAACATTCTTCGTACAAATCTAGTATCATTAATTTTAGGTAGGTTTTTAGTACTTTTTTAATTGCTCCTGTAGGCAGACGAGCATACAGTTGCCTGATGCTGAGTGGTTACCGTTGCCCATGGACGTCAGCATTGCTAGGGGCACAGCCAAGCCGCTCCCTACCGTTAAGTACTCTCCACAAGCCTCGTTATTTGTAGTGGACAGTCGAGGGTGACCTCACAATAAACGCAAACACCAATAAAAACACCGGTAACAAACAATAACAATAAGACGAATGCTTTACGGTAAAATCATTTTGAATGAGGAATACGCTAAGTTAAGTGTTAAGTGTAAGTTAAGGTAGTGAATACCACACCGGCGCCGTGCTGCCGTCGCCGAGCCGGGGGTCGGAGGAGGGCGTTTGTCCAGCTCCGGTCCCTATGAGGAGGCAGTCTCCTCCCGGTGATGGTCACGGGGCGACCTAAGGGGGTTGAGGCTGCGCCGCACGCTACCGTCACTCTGGCGCGCTGACACCAGGAGGACGGGACGACGGGTCGATGGCTGCGGACTGCGATGCGGTCCGCATTTTCGTCGTCGCTGTCGTTGCCGAACATACTGTGGAAGAGCAACCCGCCCGACCCGGCAGGCCAGCGGGTATCCCGGAAAACCAGCGGCATCGCCTGGGCGGCCTGGTAGGGCCGCCGTATCGCGGAGACAGACGTCGTTGGTCGTCGACTATCGCTTCGACGACCCGTCGGTCGGGCGTCCTCGGGGTGGCGCCGCGTGTCTGGTTGTAGTGTTGACCGCGGGAACCCCTCTACTCTGACCGGGTTCAGACCCCTGGACGGAGATCGGACGTCGGGTGTAAGAGTGCAGGGAGTCGCTTAGTGGGTGGGCCCTAAAATTCTTGGGCCCGCGATCTGCTCTCAACACCTGCAGATCGTTGAGTCTCACATACCCCGCGCGCCCCTAGGCGCGGGGACTCGTAGGAGGTTCGGCCCCCGGCCCGAAAAAAAAAAGTGAATACCACACACCATGTGTGACATGTATCATTAACTCTAGAGCAATTTAAAAAAACAATACTTTTCCTATACTTACCACAACAGAAGCCGGCACAGAGCTAAATATAAAACCACATTCTATTTTTCCATATACACATATATTATATTATTATCAATACTAATTGATTCATGAGAAATATAAACGACTACATTGTGATATGTTTAGAATAATGTGACTCTTGGAATCGGTAACCAAATAATCGGAGAATCACATGATGGATGGATAGGCCGACTTTACCCCGAAAGAGATCAGAATATGGATCAGTTTACCCCGTGAGTTCGCATTTGTATGCCCGTAGATTTACACAGTTTATCAACAGCGCCCTTTGTGTCTTGTTTGGCTTACGTAACGCTCGCTCAATGTACGTACTTACCGCCTTGTTTGAATACAAGCAAACTGACGTGCCCGCATTATGCGTATTGATTTAAGATTTCATTCTGTTTTCAAAAATAAAAATATTGTGATTCATATGATCATAAGCCCAATATTATGTATGAATGAAACTATTTTGTGATTTGATGGAGCACTAATGTAAGCGTCAAATGTAAACAAGAATCATCTCTACGGATGTAACTTGGATACGCCGGAACACCTATCTGACTTTTCACACCACGCTAATGGACAGGATGGCAAGAGAGCACTCTTCTCTCTTTTTTTATTGCTTAGATGGGTGGACGTGCTCACATCCCACCTGGTGTTAAGTGGTTACTGGAGCCCATAGACATCTACGAAGTAAATGCGCCACCCACCTTATAAGTTCTAAGGTCTCAAGTATATTTACAACGGCTGCCCCACCCTTCAAACCGAAACGCATTACTGCTTCACGGTAATAGACAGGGTGGTGGTACCTACCCGTGCGGACCACAAGAGGTCTACCACCAGTAATTACGCAAATTATAATTTGCGGGTTTTTGTTACACGATGTTATTCCTTCACCATGGAAGTCAATCGTGAACATTTGCTGAGTACGTTTTTCATTAGAAAAATTGGTACCAGCTGGGATTTGAACACCGGTGTATCGCTCAACACGAATGCACCGGACGTCTTATCCTTTAGGCCACGAAGACTTCTCTCCTGTCATATGGAACACATCAAAATCCCAGTCCCCTGTGTGGTTTGCTTTAGATATATATACATATATACAGGCAGTGTTGTTAGTAGTTCGATTTTAAAACGGAAATGAAGTATTTAGTATTTTACGAGCTAAGACGAAATAGACATCGTCTAATTGATATATATTTTCTAACCTACAATATCGAAGAATAAAAGAATATAAAGTAAATGTACATATCTCATAAATATATGAGAAAGAATTTATAAAAATACATATTTATGAAGCAAGATATGTTAGGTGGTTTATTTGCCATCCCTCTCAAGAAACGAGCTTCATCTCACAACAAATGTTGACTTTATTTTAGAATCTTAAATGTTCGTGATAACGTAGCAAAAATGATGCAATAAAGTTGCATTTTTGAAACATAGAAGTAATATTTTCTTCTCTTTTCGCTAACTGTAGACACAATAAAAACTACTTTAACGATTTAATTTCGCGTTTTTTTTTTCATCATATTACTCGTAATTCCGACGTTTCGAATACTCTAAAGTTTTACTTAGTTATATTTTTTCCACAATATTTGTCTGTGTATGTTTGTTATCTAATTCCAACAATTCTTTTCAATTGAGTTTTTTTTTTATTGCTTGATGTGTGGACGAGCTCACAGCCCACCTGGTGTTAAGTGGTTACTGGAGCCCATAGACATCCACAACGTAAATGCGCCACCCACCTTGAGATACAAGTTCTAAGGTCTCAAGTATAGTTACAACGGCTGCCCCACGGCAGAAATAGGCAGGGTGGTGGTAGTCACCCGCGCGGACTCACAAGAGATCCTACCACCAGTAATTACGCAAATTATAATTTTGCGGGTTTCATTTTTATTACACGATGTATTCCTTCACCGTGGAAGTCAATCGTGAACATTAGTTGAGTAAGTATTTCATTAGAAAAATTTGTACCCGCCTGCGGGATTCGAACACCGGTACATCGCTTCAACACAAATGCACGGCCACGACGACTACAATTTTTTTTTGCATTTCAGTTCAGTTTCGACGACAACGCATTTTTATGGTGAGCATGACCTGAATCGACAACCAGAATGAGTTCTGATATAGGAACTTTTATTTTCCACCTATTCGCTGGTAGCCTAGGCCACTATTTTCAGCTAGGCCCGGACAGATAGGTGAGCTCACGGGTTCAAACTCAAAAAATTTGCTAACACTAGCCCTAGCTAGGGCAATGCTTCGCAGAATATACCACTGTATCAGAATCGCGACCCACTGAGAAGATCCGGCGACAAACTCAGTGGCCTATCGTCGAACTCTTCTTTGCAATCGACAAGTTCGACGAGGACGGTGATCAGTGCTTGAGGAGCCTAAAAGCATCGAGAGTGGGTCCGGTGATACGACAAGATAAAGTAACCGATAAGAAAATTTGTGGTCATATTTTATAATGAATTCGGTTTTAAGTCTTACCACAACATGACTACTGCATTCAGTATTGAATCTGGATTAGGAAACTGCTAAATAGATAGCAGCACATTTTGCAAACGATTTAATTATGACTGTCCATTCTAAGTGTCACCGTGATCACTGCCCTCAGAATTGGATTCCGAATGACGAAGGAGCCATTCAACGAATAACAGCTCGGATAAGATATATTGTGTGCACATTGAATACATTGGACGAACAGCCGGTTCCATAACATAACGCATAGCACGCCTTAGTGAGCTTCACACTATAACTTACGTAATTTGGCGAGATTGGTTAGGAGTCTCTCTAGGACAAGGAAATCTCCAGGGTTATTTTTCATCATGGAGAGTATTAAGCGGTAGGCAGCGGCTTGGCTCTGCCTCTGGCATTGCTGAAGTCCATGGGCGACGGTAAACACTCACCATCAGGTGGGCCGTATGCTTGTTTGCCTACAAGGGCAATAAATAAGAAAAAAAAAGAAAAAAACAAGTACACGAAAGCTTCAACCTAACATAAGCAGCCTATTCGTTCGTAGTCCTAAGTTTTTCGTTACGTGTGGTTTTCTTTAAAATGGAGAAAAACAGCAATTCAAAACATTTACTGGAGCGCTGCAGGATGAAGTCATCCCAGAGGGTATTGATTAAATATTAATACCACTCTACAGTGAGCGTACCCCAATTGGTGAAATGAATCCAAATAATTTGCTAAATTTTCAATACTTTGTAATATCAAATGCTTTAGCCAAAATAGGTATCGATGTTCTATCTAATTATCGATCATCGCAGAGGAACAATAAGTCCGCTATGTTAGGACTAAGTAGTCTAGGAGGTGAGTTTGTAAGACGTGTACAAAGTAGCTTACACATAGTATTCTTGGATCTCGTTCACCCGAAACACCTAGGTCGTCAGAATTCAGGTGAAATCCATTGCCATACCCCAACCCGATGGCGGTATTTGGTGAACAAAATGAGCGCTCTCCCTCACACCCTACTGCCTGCTTCGCAATATAAAACACTTGCAAAAATCGATCATTACATGGCACCAGTCATCACTGCTATGCATCCCAGCCAGGAACCTATTTGTGAGACAAGGACATAACGCCGCCTTTTGAATGCAAAACAAACCCCAACAGCATGCTGCGCCGTGCCCATCGATGCGACCATCTATCTAAATGGAAGTACTTTTCGGAGCATATGCATTACATTTATTATTATCATTATTACATTACATACATTTTACATCTACACCGAACGTCTGAAGCATGCTTCCAGTATGAACCGTCAAAATTGAACCTTCCGTACTCGAGTCATATTAAAAAATGAAGGCGTTTGCACCCATCACAGAAAATTCGGCACCCTCACGGTTCAGAGCCTCTCACGACTCTATCTTCTTAGTCGTATCGCGGTCGTGGTCGTCAATCAGTATCATTGCTGTGGGCAGATGCTATGCGCCTCACGAGCAATCGCCACTTTTCCCGATTTGTGGTGAGCCTGGTACACTTATGCAAACAAACGCCAACTGCCGACTAGACTTGGTGAGTCCATCGCATGGGCAAGCTTCCAAGCGGTCTGGTGCCTTATGTAACGCCATCTAGCGTTTGTACGTGGCGAAGTGTGGAGAATTCGATTAATTTAAGTTCGGTAGCTCGGCACTGCGTATCGTGAATGTGCGATTTTGTCTATTGTTCAACCGACCAAGTTTGCACATCACTAGCGTGCAGAATCTTCGAGAAACGACACATTAATAATATAAAAGGACAAGTTCAGTTGTCCAACTCTCTTTCGTGTAACATCTCTCGAGCTGCAAGGTGATTTTGTTCATTGACATTTACCAAAGTCAGTTTCATTAATCCTGAATTATTCTCCACACTGTGTCCACAATCTTTAATTAAATAAATTTTAAACGGTATGTCTTGATACGTAGGTCCTTATAACTGGTACAAAATATGTATCCAGTAGGGTGCGAAGCATGACCTTCTGATTACCTTCGGAATCCCATAGCACCTTCCTATATGGACGCTGCCAGAAGCGGGGAGCTCTAGCAAGTCGGTCCAAGGAAGGCTGCTTGACTTCGGTAGACATAGGACACACCCGCATTCCCAGCCTCGCTCGCATACAGCAACCCGGTTACTGGGAAGTGATCCTGGTGAAGCGTATTGTTTCTTTTATTTCTATTAAACTTTCTCGAGTGTTCGGTCTATCTACCGACACACCGTCTTTATTAATTTCAATAATGTAGCTGTTTGAACCTCTCACTAGTATCTAATAACTATTATTGTAAATTAAACTTATTTTATACTTGTATATCTGTGTCCAATAAACACAATATTGTTAATTGTAATTTGTTTTTTTATTGGTGTAAGTCCCAGAGCGGTAGGTGGTGGCGCCCTGAGATCCTCCTCACAGAGTCTCCTGTTCACCGGTCCGTCTGACGGTCTACCGGTGGTGACGTGTCAAGAAGTGGTGCGACTCGGCTCCGTGTCTCTCGACCCATAAACTACCTTTGGGGAGTGACGCGACTGGGCCTCATGTAACATCGGCATACCCAGAGGGACCCTCAGACACAGACACGTTATACTTATACTTTGCTCTGAACGACAAGGCAAAGACCTTATACTGGAACTACATACGTACAGGGCCGTCGAGCGAAGCACTCTTGTGAAGAGGCGGCGCGTCGGTTGAATTTGCTGCCCGGTCTTAGGGAGAAGTTGGTTTAATGTACCGGCCAGACTTAGCAGTTGGAAGGCCAAGACAACACAGTACCGCAAAATGTTCAAATGCACAGTATGGCCAACGTACTTCAATTGCACCCCGACCACAATGCGGACGCCGCCAACCAAAATGTGCGTTTCGACATGGGGCACTTCCACATGTGCGTTGAAGCTTCCGCCGAGCACCACGGCGAACAATCTTTCCTGCCGATGACCTCAGCTCCAGCGGCTAAATAGGCAGACTCGTAAAGGTTATCCCCCCGGACCACGACTAACGCCTAACCGAACTCATGATAATAACTCATAACTCCAAGCTCAGCGCTGAGCACGGGTCGGGGGTGGGTCGGGAGTTCCTGAATTATTCAGTAAACAAAATTAAATTCCTTCTATTTTATTTTATATTTGTATACAAAACAGATAAAACGCCTGTTGATGACAAACTGAACCGAAGTAATCAAAGCTTTCAATAGTACGTCTCGACATGAGCACGCGAGATAAAAGAAAAGTACGCCATTGAGTAAACTTTACGAAGCATAAATTTTACACGCCCGTACTCACCGAAACAAAAACCAATTTTCGTTTGTTCCCGAGATTTGCTAACGAACAGAATAATAAAGTCCCCGAAAATATCAAAAGCACGAAGCACGCGGGTGTGAAACACACAGAGCAACGGCAAGTTCAACGGTATAAGATACCTGAATGAAATCGCAATTAACGAATATCAACGTTTAACTTTTCAGAACAGAAATCTCATTTCAAACATATTCTTTAGAAGAAACTTAAACTTCGGTAGGTACTTCTTTTAAAAAAAATTTAAAGGGATGTTTTTAATTAAAATAGCGTACCGGGCTCGTTTGAAGGATCGCTGGTGTCTAAAAAGTCTGGAACTTGAGTCCATCTGCAGCATTCACTAGGATCTTAGAGCTCGGTCGGACTTTGATCAGTGGGCCTTTGAGCCGTCAACATTCTAGTCCAACTTTATCATCTGAAAGTGAGATGTTTCGTACTTTGATAACTTCCCGACAATTTGAACTCTAAGAAATCCAAATAAGTTTAAATCAAATATTCGCGTTGAGGTAAGCATTTCCAAACGAATAAATAGCTAGTTCTAAATTACTTCGCTGTTTTAATAACACGAGTAAAGGTAAATATAATTTAAATTAAATAAAAAGGTATAAAAGCGTTAAGAGAACGGTCGCACGGTAATTGCGATTTACGTTTAATAAAATGTTATGACATTTTTTTAGGACACGTGATATTAAAGATATTTCGAGGTTGATGTTATAAAGCTAAAAATACATAATGGCTCGCTCAATTTTCTTCAAAGCAAGACTTGTTTATAGACCGATGTCAAACATTCGATTTGCCGTATCTTCCAGAACCGTTTACTTTGTTACAAACTTCGGTGCCCGAAAGTTTAACATGGGATGGCAATGTTTCACGTTTATTGCTCAACCTTGAGTACTTTCTGATGCCGCATCGTATGAATAAAACATTTTATCTAAGTAGTTGCGAAGAAAATAACAATTTGCATACATAACTATGTTCGTTGGCTTGTAACCTGCGTCTTTTCAAACAACTTTCGCGAAATCGTTGAGTTTTCAAACTTTGTTATCGCTCATAGTTTTGTTTTTTTTTTCCCCCCAGTACTGACGAATGTTCTGTAGTGTTATCGCAGGAAAGCCACCGAGAGATACACGGCTTTCTACGTGTCCGGAATATAACAGTGAAATACTGAGACGCTACCTTATATCATAAATAATTTTATCATCGTGTTCTAAGACGTAATCTAAGACAGACAAGACTAAAGAGATTCATTTCATAAAGAAAAATGGAAGAATACAGTTCTCTAACTTCAGTGCTGCTGTTTGAGGTAGTTGAGAATAACTTCGAACGTAGCCTTGGATCCATGGCCCAATGTTTTCTTGCACAAAAATTATAATAATATGTACATTTCGCAGATAGATTGAGATTTAGACTTCATGTCTCTCGTTGTTTTTTTAATAGATAGCACAACGTGAATGCCACCACTCATTCACTTTGAGAAAAAAAATCTAAATACTAAATTATTATTATTTTATTGCCTAGATGAGCGGACGAGCTCACAGCCCACCTGATGTTAGTGGTTACCGGAGCCCATAGACATCTGCAACGTAAATGCGCCACCCACCTTGAGATATCGGTTCTAAGGTCTCAAGTATAGTTACAACGGCTGCCCCACCCTTCAAACCGAAACGCATTACTGCTTCACGGCAGAAATAGGCGGGGTGGTGGTACCTATCCGTGCGGACTCACAAGAAGTCCTACCACCAGTAATTACTATAAATCTCAATTTTATAGTAATTACGCAAATTATTATTTTGTATGTGTTATTCCTTCATCATGGCCAATCAAACGTGAATATAAATATGTATTTTCTTACAAAAACTAGGCTATTAGAAATGCCTACGCGATTTGAACGGCGACACAGTCGCATCGCTTGATACATGTAACCCAGGTGTCTTATCATTCAGGCCACGACTTCACGTGACGATGTCTATGAGCTCCGGTAATAATTTAATATCAGAGCTTATCTCCCTTCTGAAAATATCTGTTAAAGCACAATTGAAAAAAAACTATAGCGAAAAAAAAGGTTAAAATGTACCTCCTTAAAAGTATAAATATTTTTATTTGGTAATTAAATTCATTAAAAACTACTACATGCATAACAACAATAGCGCACGGTATACCATTGTAGAAACATAGCTGAGTTAACTTTCGCATGTGTCTACTTTTAAAGGAATATTTTCTAAATATTCAAAAATTGCTCAGCATTGGGATCCATGTTCTGTTCTGTGAAACTAGAATATTATAATATTTATATTTAACAAATTAATCCACTTATCTGTGAAGCTTGCAGAAGACATGTCTATATTCATTTAATGCAAGTCATTGATAAAAAAAAACCTTACAAAGACATCCCGGTTAACATGGAACTCGACAAATGCTTACAAAGGTCACAGAAATACATATTACGTATTTCAACAGAACACGTTGAGTCGCATAATACCCTTGTTAACAAAAAATTCTGCCTCCGAAGAGAGGGTCCGTATTGTCGACATTTACATTTATAATACCAATAATGCCTACTTGACAACGTTAATATGAAAATGTGCCTGGACCCTCTATAGAAAGGATTAAAGGTTCGACAATTCCGAGATACATTCTTCATTCATGTAAGCGGTTACGAGCAATTCTCGCAAAATACAGTTGCACACTCGCCTGATAATTTTACTTCCGTATTTAAATTAAAACACGCATAGGATGCTGTGAAAATAGCATTAAATTCGTTAAAAGTATAACAATGACATGATATAAAAATATAAAAATTAAAACAATTTTTGACCTATTTAGGACATTTTTACGTTTTAATTACGTTGTACTTGTCTCATTAAACAATAACGACATGATGTTTATATGTAGAATCTAGTAGAATTTAGTGTTAGTATTAGTTTACTATATATACCATTGTGGTAATAGTATATTATATAGTTTATGATTAGTAAGTATTATTAGTTCACCTTATTACATTATCACAAATACAAACATCCTATGCAACAATTTCTTGCGACACTGCATTAGTTGCCTTGATATTAAGATATCGACGCTTGAAAGGCAAACGTGACTAAGCGACAATAACTGCTTTGTACATAAATGATAGGCAATAACCATATTCGATGCGCAAAAAATATATATTTCTAGGTTTATTAAAATCATTTCAATCCTACAGCTAGATTCGTTAAAATAGATTTTTTTTCAGGTATTTCAACTTTAAATTAGTCTACTGTAAAGTTTACGCATTGTCGCTTAGTCAATTTGCCTTTCAAGCGTCGATATGAATACAGTTATAAAAGTAGTTACTTAAATGTAAAATTACTAAACTTTGCATAGAATTTGAAACAAAAGTAGGTACCTAATCCGAAGCATGAACTGCAAACGAGTTTGTCGTTTTAAAATACTGTCAAATTACTCTAGCAATTCAATTTCCAGGCCATTGTCACACCAAAGAAATATACCCGAAGCGGTTCCACGTAATTCATTTGGAAAAAAAATATCTAGGCTAGGTACAATGTAAACGTTCATGAAAGGAGTCAAATTTTTCATTACTCCCGCCAAAAACAATACCTAGATGAAATGGAGCTTGCCGTATGATATTACAGGTTGTTCCATTTCGTATTTCGACTGCAATGTTTACGAGTCGCAGAAATAATGCACGAGAATTTTATTAAAAAAACATTCTCGAAAAACTTTTAGTGTTACGCGAGGAAAAAATCTGCATTTTTTTATGTGTGGGACGGATTCAATCAGTTTGAGAGCGAGCTTTGACCTAATTCTAAAAAAGCTCCTGTGTGTGTGATCTCTAATGCAGCACCGCTACAAAATATGTTAGTGTTGACATATCGATTTTACTGAACTAGTAGAGATCAAGTTTTCACAAAATATGTACACACAAAGCCTATTTTAAAAATACCTATTTTACTGGTGGTAGGACCTCTTGTAGGTCCGCACGGGTGGGTGCCGCCACGCTGCCTATTTCTGCCGTGAAGCAGTAATGCGTTTCGGCTTGAAGGGTGGGGCAGCCGTTGTAACTATACTTGAGACCTTATAACTTATATCTCAAGGTGGGTGGCGCATTTACGTTGTGGATGTCTATGGGCTCCAGTAACCACTTAACACCAGGTGTGCTGTGAGCTCGTACACCCATCTAAGCAATAAATAAAAAATAAATAAAAAATGTACACACAAAACCTATTTTAAAAACCGTCTTGAAGACGACGTTTTAATATTAACATATACGTACAAACCGCAGCTCCTGTAGTCTTATAGATAGCTTTTGGTCGGTGACCACGAAACTGTGACGGTTAAATGATAATAGTATTTTCTTCGTTATTCGCTTGCTGCAAACACAATTAAAATATACTATCATTACTTCAAACAGCGGAGATCAAAACTGAAATTAAACACATTGCTAGGCCTCAAGATACTGTTAGCTCTTGTCGTCTCCAAAAAGACGTAATCGTTCTAAATGCTTAGAACTTAATTCCGTGACCACGAAAACTGTAAAGCATTCAAAACGATGGATATAAAAATGGTAATACTAGACGAAAGATTAATCCGTAAAAGTAGTTTTAAATAAATGAATCTGACCATGTCTATGACTCTTCTTAAAATTTTCATAGAATATTTTAATTACACGTCAAACTTTTTATTGGAATTGAGGGATTACTGGTGGCCCAGAATCCTATCCAGGTTTACCAGTACGGCTAAGCAAACTCGAGGGATTTGGTAAGAGCTGCTCAAGCGCCTCCAAAGGGACCTTTCAGCTCAAGTGTAACTATCAGTGCATCTACCATCGTATCGGAATTAAGATCTACTAAAAAGGTCCGGCGAAAGGATCACCACATACTGATGCTGTTATGAGCACCGTGACCTGTGCTTTTGCTGCTGCTATTATTAGAACTAGCAATGCTCGATATTACCGAGGCTGGATCGGGAGAATCTGTTAAAATAGGTCTACACTTGCGACACGACCAGCCGCAGCTGTCTAAGCCGGGTCAGCGGCGGTCATAATGGGTTTTCGCAAAGTTTTGCATCGCTGTCGTAAAGTACCATTCCACTGCTGTTTCAATATGGTTACGTATGATTCCAAGACGTAGATCATCATGATAACCTACATTCTTGTATCTACAATCTGCCTTATTTATTATCACTCTCATACTACGACATATTTATATGTCGTTTACATGAAACAAGATATGTTACAAAATCCACGAACCTATAATACATTTATTATTTTCTGTTTACTCGCGAAACAAAAATAATGTAAACATCATTTAACGTATCACTTACAGGTCAGAGCATATCAAAAGCATCTGATAAATGACGTGTAAAAGCACTCGTGTGCACGCCCCACTCCGGCCGTGAGGGCTCCCCACTGCACCATTTATTCATAAATCACACAAAGGATGCCGAATCGCGAGAAAATTCTAAAATATGCTCAATAAAGATATCGCAGTATTAGAATAAAGCCGGGAATCAGTCCTCGTTTCTGGAATATAGACGTTTATTAAATCTCTGTGTTAATACAGATCAGGCTTTGCGAGCCTTCTTAGAGCGATTCATTGAAATGTGTTCATTGAAAAGTCACAAATCTATATGTCGCCGCAACGATTTTTAGAAACTTGATTTTAAGTTTATTCATTATAAAATTATTGTTTAAATTATTTAATGACGATTTGTTGATTTGTGAACAATGTCGCAATGTCAATGTCGTTAATAATTAGGCGATGTTTTACTACGAGGCCGAATTCCTTTAACTACTTCCATTTTTGTTAAAATGGTGGTAGTCACATTTATTGTGATTGGTCAAATCTAAAACATGAATTACTTTCGCTGATAGATTATTTTAGTGCTAATATTTTAAAATCAATTGTAATAAAATCAAATCAATTTAACAAAGTAAAACTGCATCGATTACCTTAATAATTATTTTGTAAAAATATTGTTAAAAATATTGTGGGTAACTCTAAATGTTATGGTGTTGAACAAATGGTATAAAAAGGGAGTGACCTGCGTCACACCGATACTTTTGCTCCAGCTCTCGGAAAGGAAACATTGTGAGTACAATCTATGTCGGTTCGCATTTAAAAATGTTTAACTAGGTAATTCTTGTGAGTTCAAAATTAAAAGTTGTGAAATAATTATGACTTACTTCTCATTAGTAAAATTCATTTGCATACCTTCCTTCCAAACCACGATTTAGTGGTTTGTATTTCATGTAAATTACATACATTGAAATCACGTCTTCCCTTTTATTTACACCCATAACCTCATTTTATTCGACATCAGAAGTGAGACACGAATTCCTTTTTCTGCTCGTAAAATTTTCTATTTCAGTACTTTTCAAGTTGACCTACAGCAATGGAAGAACGGAACATACCCGTGGCATCGGGCTCGTCACCACGCACCACGCGCGGATGGGGCGATCCTGAACAAAGTACATCTGTCAACATATCACTGCTGCTACAACAGCGTGGCGCTAACGTTCTACCGCTACTAGAACAGCGTAGTGGTAACGTACCACCTAAATTGTATCTTAATTATGCAATGCATGAGTGAAAACCTTTCAAAGGGATCTGATAAGGTTAAAATCTGACGTATTTCTACCCTGCATATGACCCAGACGGAAATGTTGAGTTCGGGAGTGGTATAATCATATTTCTTTAGCCAAGACCAATTACGCGACTGTGATATTCATATGAAAGTAACTAGTTTACTGAAAGTTCGGGCTAAAATGTGGGCTGATAACTAGCTTGTCACAACGTCCACGTGAGATGAACTACGCCAAAATATCATTGCTACATTTAAAACCTGAAAGCTGTTATTCAGGGAACATAATTATGACCATACAAAAAACATCGTGGAATTTCTTTCACAATCACGGATCCTCTGGAGGCGTTTGACCAGAGATAAACTCAATGATAGTGACTCTGTAGATGCAGTGATAGGAACTATTAGCAACGAACGCCTTCGGCACTGCTTACTCGGTACCAGAATTAATATCCGTTGCTTCCTATATTCGTAGTACTAAACTTCCTAATTTCATTCTCATCCACCTCTTAAGCGCTTAAAATACTACATAACCGAATGCCTCATTTGCAGTTTTTGTAAAAAAAAAAAAAAAGGACATTCTAGTCACGTAGTCATGGCTGTCGGTATAAAAGTACGGTAGTAGATTCCGATAAACGGCCAAACGAAAAAGTATTTCTACGGCACCGGCGTTATTATCTAGACCGAGCGATAAATTTTGTCATACGTTCGACATCTGCTATCGCCGAGAAAAGCAAATTACTTCATACGTTAATTTTATTTCAAAGAACTAATGTAATTTAAATACTATGCGCATGAGGGTAAATGACATAATTATTGATACAGCCTTTGACAGCAGAACAGAATATTGTTGAGTGATCTACTGCGAATTCCGGGTAAACGATATACGGTTAATTACCTACGTGGAATGGGTCCCTCTTCGGTAGTGTCTACTAATATGTTAAAAACAGTGTATTATTGACGACATAAATGTTGAGATTGTCTTATCTTACCGGATCACGAATTGACTTTAATAAGTGCAAATTTAACATTAATTATGCAGAACGGGAGTAGCTGTAGTTGTAACTGAGCAAAGCGTACGTTTGTTTTCTCAACCCTGTGTCGTGCACATGCAATCAAAAGCCGGTTTGTTTGAAAATTTGAATAGTGATCTAAATAATGAATCAGATTAATTAATTAATAACGTTACTCAATAAATATTCCGCTATTTTTACACGGGGTTCCGCAGTAATCACCTTACTCTAGCCCAATCATACTTGTGAAAAAAAAAAAAAAAAAAAAAAAAAAAATGGTGATGATCGCATGTGCGTCGACTATCGCGAGCTTAATGCAAATAGATTCATGATCATTATCCTCTCCTTTTAATAGGTAATCAGATCAACCAATTAGCAGGTGGTCTATACTATAGTTCACTCGATATGGCATCGGGCTTCCGCCAGAAGTCCTGGTAGTGCGGTTCAAGTTCATAATGATAGTGTAGCTCAAATGTGTACGGATCAAATTCATAAGTCATGATTTTGGCATGTGGTCTTCAATACCTAGAGAGAATACTAATAACATTACGCGATTCAGGATTTTCCATTAACATCGATAAATGCCTCTTCGTTAAAGGATCGATTGAGTATCTCGGTAATGTAATCAAAAACGGACAAATCGTTACTGAAGGCCCCGATACAGACTAATATTAAAAAACAAATTCGCCAATTTAACGGTCTTGCGGAGTATTTTCGTCGTTTTAAGCTCTGATTTCACGCGTACTATAGCTCCCTTATAGTCTTTCAAATGGCAATGGACTCACGTACATAAACAGGCTCGTCAGATCATTATTCACCATTTAACTTCTCACCGGTCCTCACAATATTTCAAGTAGGTGAACCCATAGAACTATTTACTGATTCAAGCAGCATCGGATTTGAAGCGATTTTAGTGCAGATTATTAACAAGAGTCACCATGTGGTGGTCTACTTTAGTATGCATACAACAGACATAGAAATTAGGCTGTAGTTACGAGCTATAAAACATTTTCGGCGTTTTCTTTATGGGTGCCAATTGAAAGCAATTCCGGATAGCAACAAAAGAGACCTATTGCCTCTCATTCAAAGGTGGTGGTGGCCTTTCTTCAAAATTTCGAGTTTGAAATTGAATATAGGATGGGCGAGCGGATGCAGCACACGGATTTCCTAAGCAGAAACCCGAACCCATTGACAGTCAATTTAATTTCCAGAAACTTGGATTGGCTAAATATTGAACAACGTGATAGCCAACTGTGATCTATTATGATCTATTATAGATGCTCTGCACAGTGGTCAGCATACCAATTCGAAGATAATATCCTTAAATTTAAGAGTAGAGATGTCTTGGGTGCCATGAAACTAATTGTTGTACCAAAGTCGTTTCTGTGGAGCCTTATTAATACCAATCATACTGCTCTTAAGCATTTAGGGGAAGAAAACTCTTCATAAAACTAAGGAAGATTATTTATTTTTTTCGATAAAATGAGCTCCACTGTTATAGAGTTGGTAGATAATTGCATGATATAAGACATCAAACATCCGGAGCTACTCAGGTACAGTTGCACCTTATATCGAAGCCAACCCTTCCGTTTGAAGGAATACACATAGACATTACGGGTAAGCTGGAGACTCCTAATGAGCAGGAGTACGTAGTAGTAGACTCAACATAGCACTCTTCCAGCTTTAACGCAAGCTGTTCACCTGTTTGGAGCCCCGAGGCAGATCGTCGTTGATGAAGGACGAGAATTTTTAGGCGACTTTAAAACTTAATGTTAATCTTTTGGTATTGAATTACATTCTATAGCACCAGGCGTAAGCAGAGCTTAACGGCCAGATAGAGCGGGTGATTGCAACATTAAAAAATTGCCTCATCATAAAATGATTACGAGACACCAGAATGGCACACGGCGTTAGAAAATTTTCAGCTAGCTTTAAACTGTACTGTCCACAGATTCCAACAAGTGTGCCTTACGAAGTTTACAGGATTTTAGAAAATGACCGCTACCTTGTGAAAAAGGTAATGGGGCATCGTGGGCGACCACACAAGTCGCGCATGAACAATTGTGTTGTGCACCACTACCCGGCTGTGGTGATCGGACGACCGTGTCGCCGCTACATGCAGCACCGAATGTTGATCCCTCCCGCAACGCGGCAACATCGCACCAGCCAGCTGATGCCGTACTCTTGCGGTGTCCAGCGCGTCCCATAGATCGCCAGACTATTAGGAGATGAGTATTAATACTACCCACTTTTCTTATTTCAACTATCATTTAATGAAAATTATTAATAATAATTACTGGTGATAGGTGCTTACTGGTGGTAGGACCTCTTGTGAGTCCGCGCGGATGGGAGCCACCACCCTGCTTATTTCTGCCGTGAAGCAGTAATGCGTTTTGGTGTGAGGGGTGGGGCAGCCGTTATAACTATACTTGAGACCTTGGAACTTGTATCTCAAGGTGGGTGGCACTTTTACGTTGTGGATATCTGTGGGCTCCAGTAACCGCTTAACACCGGGTGGGCTGTGAGTTCTTCCACCCATCTAAGCAACAAATCTGTTTACGAACCGTAGTAAAGGTCGAAAAGCAAGGTAATGTAAGTGTGCTATTGACGCGTATAGATGTTCAATAAGACAAAAAAAAAAAAAAAAAGAGCTATTGACACGCAGAGTTGTTCAATAAGCCAAAAAAAAAAAATCAAAAGATGCTATTGACGTGTGGAGCCGTTCAATAAGCAAAAAAAAAAAAAAAGTGCTATTGACACGCAGAGTTGTTCAATAAGCCAAATCAAAAGATGCTATTGACGTGTGGAGCCGTTCAATAAGCCAATGTCCTGTCCTGAAAGAATTATAGTCCCCTGTGTACCACGGCGTACGAGACCGCCCAGAGCACAGCATCGACCCTTCACTCATTCCTTTAGGGCCCCTGTGTTCAGCAGCATCAACCCATCACCGCCCTATCCTTTCCTAAGCCGTTAAATAAGGCAAAAAAAAAAAAGAGAAAATCAAAAGATGCTATTGACGTGTGGAGCCGTTCAATAAGCCAAAACAAAAGATGCTATTGACGTATGGAAGCGTTCAATAAGCCAATGTCCTGTCCTGAAAGAATTATAGTCCCCTGTGTACCACAGCGTACAAGACCGCCCAGAGCACAGCATCGACCCTTCACTCATTCCTTTAGGGCCCCTGTGTTTAGCAGCATCGACCCATCACCACCCTATCCTTTCCAATTACGATAACATAATAATATGCTAGTGCTGTTGTCATGTGGAATGAACAGTGCAAAGATTATACGCGCTGGTTAAGTGAACTGTGGAAGTTCTTGACCTCAGTTATTACAGGACATACCAGAAGCAATGCAGAGCACGCATCGCGCATCAGTATGGCCGTGTCGCCGCAACGATTTTTAGAAACTTGATTATGCAAAGATTATGCGCAATGGTTAAGTGAACTGTGGAAGTTCTTGACCTCAGTTATTACAGGACATACCAGAAGCGATGCAGAGCACGCATCGCGCATCAGTATGGCCGTGTCGCCGCAACGATTTTTAGAATGTCGCCGCAACGATTTTTAGAAACTTGATTTTAAGTTTATTCATTATAAAATTATTGTTTACATTATTTAATGACGATTTGTTGATTTGTGAACAATGTCGCAATGTCAATGTCGTTAATAATTAGGCGATGTTTTACTACGAGGCCGAATTCCTTTAACTACTTCCATTTTTGTTAAAATGGTGGTAGTCACATTTATTGTGATTGGTCAAATCTAAGACATGAATTACTTTCGCTGATAGATTATTTTAGTGCTAATATTTTAAAATCAATTGTAATAAAATCAAATCAATTTAACAAAGTAAAACTGCATCGATTACCTTAATAATTATTTTGTAAAACTATTGTTAAAAATATTGTGGGTAACTCTAAATGTTATGGTGTTGAACAAATGGTATAAAAAGGGAGTGACCTGCGTCACACCGATACTTTTGCTCCAGCTCTCGGAAAGGAAACATTGTGAGTACAATCTATGTCGGTTCGCATTTAAAAATGTTTAACTAGGTAATTCTTGTGAGTTCAAAATTAAAAGTTGTGAAATAATTATGACTTACTTCTCATTAGTAAAATTCATTTGCATACCTTCCTTCCAAACCACGATTTAGTGGTTTGTATTTCATGTAAATTACATACATTGAAATCACGTCTTCCCTTTTATTTACACCCATAACCTCATTTTATTCGACATATATATATATAAAAATGAATTGCTGCTCGTTAGTCTCGCTAAAACTCGAAAACGGCTGGACCGATTTGGCTAATTTTGGTCTTGAATTATTTGTGGAAGTCCAGAGAAGGTTTAAAAGGTAGATAAATATGAAAATGCTCGGAATGAAATAAAAATAACAATTTTGTTTTTCCTTTGATTTGTCCCCCGTCGGACGGATTCCTTTTGTTTGTTTTATGTTTATTTTATACAAAAGCTTAGGTCTTTTATTTATCGATTGAGGCACTACGAAGTCTGCCGGGTCAGCTAGTATATTTATATATATTTTGCCACGTGCAATTTTGATTTATTTCAACCACTAATTACAGATTAAATTTATAAATTATGTAGTTCAATCTATCAAGTATTTTACTATACGAATGAATTTAATAGGTTACTAAATATGAAAAAAGTGAAATAAACTCAGATAAAAAAAACTTATTTCAAATAAATTCTCGTCGACAATAAACTGTATGCTAGAACAAATCGAACAAAATTCAGATGTAAAGGAATCCACCGATCACAATGAGTCCAAAATAATCTGAAAAATGTTCGAGTCTCATGCGCGAACGTGTTGTCATGACAGAAAAAGCCCTCCATCAATCTGCCGCAAACCTATTTCCTAACACATTCCCGTCCTCGGCCTTTCATATCACGCCATGGTTTGGCATTTCAAATATTGCCGAACGTATTACGAATCTATATTCAACGTTTTTTACGGAACAAAATGACACTGCGAGAAAATTACTTTTTTCCTGAATACATTGTGCTTTTTTTTATTTTGAGTTGCGTATTTATACGTTAAGTCGAACGTTAAATTAAAATATTGTTTTACTCCGAATATACGCTAAAGCCATAAATAACAAATAAATACTACACTATCGATATTACAACAATTAATTAATCAATTAATTTAATCTACCTCTCTCTCTAATTGGCTACACGTCTTATAATAAATAAATAAAAATATATAATTGAAATTAAATATATTCCGGCAATCCGCCGCTCCTTAAAATGTTCGCCATGAATTGACATCCGACTTGACGGGTTTGTGACGTCATTCTTACTAAACCAATTGGGTTACATCTTTCTGGAAGGTTGTTCCTGTACAACCAGTATCCGAAATGATGTTGGGCAGACGCTGCGAATTACGATTTTGTCTTCGCTCTCATGCTCTTTGAATTAAAGACCGATTACGATTACGACTTTGCTCTAAAGCTCTTTAAGGAGATGGATCGTTTAATGAATACCCGGTACCTGTATGGTACGATGTCTGTCACTCCGCTGAACAGAAGTCGCGGAGAATAGATTCAAAGCCCTTGCTGTAGGCTAGGTCCGTTGCGAACCTAGCCTAACGTTTGATATGCCCTGGCATAGAGCTCTGCTGTAGAATTACCTCCTTATTACCTTCATACGGCAGCCCCGCAATCGTTTTATGAATGATCGGATGGTAGATAAATACCAGGCCACAAATTCCAAAAAAAAATGAATGATCGGACGTTCCAGTCGCTAATAACAATTGCTCGGATATGAAGAACATTACGCTAGTTAGTGTTCCACAAAGTCAAGTATTCTCCCTCACACTTTCTCTTGTCTGCATTGCACGGAAGTTACTAACAAGTAATATAATCACAATAACAAATACGAGATTAAACTGAAAAAGAAGTTTTAATTATCATCCTGACTCGTGAAAGGCGAAGAAAATACTAAGATACCACTACAAGGGAAACCGCAACCGCTTAACAGTAATAAAATAATAATAAATACCTATAGGAACATACTACAGATACCATTGCGACCACATCAAAAATTAACCATAGTCCAGAATCAAACAAAAACTCATCCGGCACGTGTCGACAACACGAGAATGTATTACGTATATCTATTCCATGGAATCCACTTGAACACGCAATCACATCAACACGTATTACTTGAAACGCTACGGTTTACGAGAATATTAATTTCAATATTAAAACCGCCACTCAAACAACTTTTTGAATGATATTGCTTATAAGTTAGTTACTGTAGCAGTATTGTACCTAAATGTAACCAACTTTCAAAGCAGAAAAAAAAATTATAGTTCAATGCATTAGATATTATACGTAGAAGTTATGGTCTCGCTCACCGGACGTTAAAACTATCCATTTAATTTTAAAAATACGAAGAATTTTGCACAAGTAGCAGCTGAAATGAAGCCTTCGCAAGTTAAGGCTGGAAGTACCCTACACTATCAGTTCATGACTTCATCGACAAGTGCTATAGGAAGATCGTGAGCGCAACCCATAAAGAGTAGAATTAATTAGGATTTAAAGAGACCATTCGGAAACTCGAATCAGAAATCGATTAGCTTATTATTCGATTATTTAAATGAAAAGCTACATTCATTGACTAAACTAATATTCATATAGTCAATGCTCGGCAATGTAGATTATTCTAGTTCTAGTCAACCTTGTGTAGTGCTATTAAAATATTTTGTATAGAATGAGGTTTTTCGAAAAGAACAGGTCCTGAATAGAAGAACGATATTTATTAGCGGTGAACCTGTATTCCGAATCATGATGTGTGAAGGCCCATTTGAATGGTAACATTTGTTATTAAAAATAATTATCGTTTTCGTAAGTAATATCCCGTGAACCCGTAATCCAAGAATCCGCAATCGCAAAGTCGGCATCCCCACACTCTCTCGAGGCCATTTACCCCGGGTGTCACTTGATTTGATTATAGTGCATTGCATTTACAAATCTATTTTTTTTTTCCAAATGTGATATACAGGGTGTTTAAGAGTAATCTCAGAATGCCACAATTGTTAATAACTTATTCATTACAATCAATCGAATTATGGATTTATATTAAAAAAAAAAACAAAGTGATGCCAAAGTAAATCAATTTACTTGAAACGGCCTTAATAAAAAACCTACTTCTCCTGGTTTGGAATAAATCCAAACGAGCTTTTAACGAGAGAATTACTTAACTTACCAACACATGTCTAAACACTAATAGAAATTCACATTCTAACTTACTTTAAATTACAGTTATTTCCATGTAGCATGTAGGGAGGGTAAACTAAATTATTTGGTAATAGCGCGTAGCATCGTAACAAAAGAATTAGACACTAAGAACGGCTGCCTAAGCGAAGTATCATTACAAAACTGCATATTTTTTTAATTCATGAATTTCTATCTCTATCATCGCTACATTCCATCAAAATATTTAGAATAATATAAACTAAAAAATTGGGAAAAGCTTAATATAAATAACATAGAGAAAAAACATTAGCAATTGCGGTTAAAATGTGACGTCGGGAATTGTTCCCGGCTGTTTTCGTGGTGACGCGAGGCGGCTAATTACAAACGACGTGTGTTTGCCCTGACGTAGATTACCTGCCGTATCTCGGTATTGTCCCAACGAGACAATATGTACACCCGACAAAGGCTCCGGGGCAAAAAACTTTTGAATACCGCCCAAAAAGCCGTCACCAGGTACCTACTTGCAATGACAACATTCTACATTACTAAGAGACTTGTTTACGCTACTCTGTTTATTTGCCTGATGCCTGACAAAATACGAAATGTTTTTGTTTTGTTTTATGAAAAAATATGTTTAACGTCGGGGTACTACAAAAACATACTTTTAGTTGTACTATATAATATAATACCAATAATGTTTTAGTTTTTGTTCAAATACAGTAGTAAGCATTTGCTCTGCTACTGCGGTTGGTGGTGCAATCCTAATACGGGATAAAACAAATCCTTCTATCTAACATTGGAGTTAAATACTTATGTCACGAATTCTAGAATCCCATATTCCTCGAATTCTATGTTTTTACTAAACTTTTACTACAACAGCTCAATCAGACGCTTCATTACCAAAATCTACGAACAACGAAGTTCTTGATCTAGAACCTACGACAAAAGATCGTAGCGACCAAGGAGACTCGTAGCTCTGTAGCTTTCAACGGAAAACCCTCACAAACACGATAGTACGCTATTCAGTATTATAGCATAGAAACGTCAAATGCTCTATCGCTTCGGAATAAGGTTCATTCTCGCTTTGAAGAAAATTGGAAACAGTAAAAGCGGTCACCGATATGTGGCACCGTTCACACGCATCTCACATTGTTTGCTGCGAAACGTCGAGCGGAGAGAATGATTTTTCTGCCCGAAGCTGTTCTCCACAATAATGAGTCACTTGACGTATTGTCCCGCGGGCGCCATCTCGTCCAAATTACGAAGCCATTGTTACTGAGATATTGTTCGTCGCCTCGTGAATATGTGCGAAAGGAAATGAAACTGTTCCCCCGTGCCGTCACCGCTAGTTGCCTACACTCAGCCGACGTTACGTAGTCTCGCGATACATCCCTATTTTACCCAGCCAGGGCATTAAAAACATTTATTCGATGCTTGAATAAGGATTTAAGTTGAAAATTACCTATGCCATTATTAATACCGTTGTGCTCAGTTTCTGAAATCAAATACCTATTCCAGTATTACGAAATCATCCGTGTTATGAAGAACTACGTTTTTATTCATAAATAGTATCGATTGTATTGACAACCTCATTAGTGCGACAACTCCGTCTCCCGATATAATTGGTTTAACTTTTATATCTCCACAGTCAGCGATTGGATTAATATTTTATATTTCGTTTTCATCCCTTAGATTCTGCTTTCGTTTTAAAATAATTTGAATTTACAATTTCTGTTTCGAATTTCTTTGCAATGTTATTGTGAGTGTGCTGTACAAAAAATACTTTATGTAAAACAAAAAACAAATTAAATTATAATTTTTATTGTGACATAAATCTGACTATAATTTGAAAGTGCACCCGAATGTTATCAATCAAAATGTTATAAAATGCGTATTTAAGTATGAATGAATCTTTGGAAAATTACACTAACATTTTCAGGATTTTTTTGTAATAAATGTTATTAATTTTAACAATATTCAAAAAGATTGCTAGTGGTAGGACCTCTTGTAAGTCCGCACGAGTAGGTACCACCACCCCGCCTATTTCTGCCGTGAAGCAGTAATGCGTTTCGGTTTGAAAGGCAGGGCAGCCGTGGTAGTAATACTGAGACCTTAGAACTCATATCTCAAGGTGGCTGGCGCATTTACGTTGTAGATGTTTATGGGCTCCAGTAACCACTTAACACCAGGTTGGCTGTGAGCTAGTCCACCCATCTAAGCAATAAAAAAAAGATAAATGATAATGCTGTGCATAACTGCATTAGTCATGGCATTCGTAGTACATACGAACCGCTAAGTCACTAATAAAATTCTTCCTATAATTCTGTTATTAGTCATGAGTTTTCAAAGAGACACATTGCGTTCGAATTATTTCAATTTATATTTTGTACTAGTATAAAACGAAAAACATTACGATAAAATGAATGTTTGTCGTAAATAAATACTATATCTTCTATGTACTTCTACATAGATAGAAGTATATATCATCGATATCAACACAATGACTTGTTCACAACCGCAACCAAACAAAATCTATGTTATAACCTAAAACTTGAAAAGAAACCCTCGAAGTAACGTAAAATAAGAACGTGTCAGTAATTCCAAATATTTTCTACGAATAACGATACAATGAGTTCGGGGAAAATATCGTTTCGATCCTGTCGTTGTATTCACGCCAGATCTCGGTTGCTCTTCTATACTAATATTATAAAGAGGAAAGATTTGTTTGTTTGTTTGTTTCGAATAGGCTCCGAAACTACTGGACCGATTTGAAAAATTCTTTTTCCATTAGAAGCCGACATTGTCCCTGATGAACATAGGCTACTTTTTAAAAAAAAACAAATATTTTATTTTTTTGGTTTCATGTGTGTTTTAATGTTTCCGAAGCGAAGCGAGGGCGGGTCGCTAGTAACTATAATAAAATAACTAAGATATTTTCGACGCGTCACACTGATCCTTGCAAGATTTTTGTATTCTCTTAAAATTCTTTAAATAAGTTAGAATATTTTTTTATAGAAAAGGCCGAATATTTGAATACCTTTTTCAAAAGAATTTAAAAAAAAAGTCAAGAGATAATACTTAAGATTTTCCAAGACGGATTAGATGTAGTCAAAAGTGGTGTTTGACGTAAACGCTAATAGAGTATATTTTTAAACTACCTAATTAAGGTGAGGTATTGTTGTTCCAAACATAGTTGTACATCTGTCTCAAAATATCAATCTTTTACAAAATAATTTCGGAAAAAAAAGCATAATAGAATTGAAATGAATATAAAAAAGTACAAATTAAACCATATATTCTGTAAAGTAGCGAGCCAGACAACGTTGTCCAGTATTGAATTTAAATAAAATAGTCTGGAATCTAATCGTACCTCATGGGTACAATTGTAAATTTCAACAATTCCAAAGCCCGTTCAAATACATATCAAAAAAATAGGTACAATAGCTACAACTATTATAAAGAGCTCATTAACAAGGTAAAAGTTCATAATAATTTAAAACACCATTTCCATTTACTTATTTCTACGAAAATAATGACATAATCAAAACCAAAATATAATCTCTTGAAATAATCCAAACTATTGCTAAATGTGTGCAATACATTTTTTTTTTATTGATATGTGGACGAGCTCACAGCCCACCTGGTGTTAAGTGGTTACTGGAGCCCATAAACATCCACGAGGTTAACGCGCCAGCCACCTTGAGATATCAGCTCTAAGGTCTCAGTATAGTTACAACGGCTGCCCCGCCTTTCAAACCGAAACGCATTACTGCTTTACGGTAGAAATAGGCAGGGTGATGGTACCTACCCGCGCGGACTCACAAGAGGTCCTACCACCGAAACTACCACCATAACCTACCATGTCCATTTGTGAAAGCATCATAGGCCACCTGTCGTTCGTTACGTCAGGTTTGAGCTCCGTGAGCTCACCTACTAGTTAAGGCTACGCTGAAATGGTCTCTCAAGAGAAGGTTTAGGAAGGAAAAGGTTTAGGTTAGGAAGGCTTAGGAAGGAAAAAAAAGTCATTCGTTAATGTTAATATGACAAAAACCTCTCTAGTACCAACAAAAACTGCTTCAAGTGTATCTAATAAGCCATGTGCGACCACGATCATTCAATAATAATGTGTTATTAGATCTATTTTCAAATATTAAAAAAAAACAGATAGGTTTAAGTAATGAAACAATAGGCGGTAACTTTTCCATGGTTATTTAAAAAATAAGATTACAAAAAAAAGAACATTCCCAATTTAAATACCCCTCTATGTACTTTTTATGAACAATATCAAAACGTTCACTGAAATCGTCTCACCAAAAGATAGATCTGCATCAAAAACATTGTCGCTCGTAATTTTGTACGCTATCAAATAAGCAGCATAAAGAATAATAAAGCATACGCCGATGGTTCTAGTATAGTTTTAATCTTTAACATTTTTTTTATTTAAAAAAGCTTTCTGAATGCCTACGAACCCCGCGTATAGACCTAGTGACATTCATAATTCATAATCATTAATTTCTACCAATTAGTAGTAAAACATCAAACGAAACAACTTGTTTTTGTTTTTAAGAATGATATAATCTTAAAACTTTTTGGAAGAAGTCATTTACGTTTATACTGAGTTTTACGAAATTTACGACACTGGGTGGGTTAAATTGCTCGCAAAAAAAAGAAATAAAACTGAACTCTAGGCCAGATATATTCTTCTATACACTTTTATTATTTAAAGAAGTCAACTTAACTACTGTCATTAAAAGTACACTCGTGATCAATAAGGATGACATGGGTTGTATTTCTGAATAATGGACTATTTAATAAAACCACTACTGGCCGAATTATCGAAATTCGACCATAATTACTAACAACATAAGATTTTTAGTAATTTTGTTTATTATATTTTCACTTTTGTTTAATTACTAACATTTTGGAAAAATAATAATTGCTTAAAAATTTTAAATTGGAAACAGCAGTTAACTGCTTTGTTTGTGTATCCATATTTAGATTGATTTATAACTATTTGAGCAGATAGTTACAACACATCGAATAAGAACCATAGAAGGTAAGTAAAAAGCAGAACTTTGATTATATAGATTGATATGATTGAAAGTTATATAATTAGAATATAATATAATATAGAATAGAATATAATATATACTGAATAGTCTACTAATTATAGCATGGAGGATTATCGACGCAAGGAGGTGGAGACTACTGGACTAGAGGAGACCACTGGTGCGTCCACCATGCGCTCGTCTGGTGAACTAAAAAACAAATAGTTTCAATTAAAAGTAAAAATATTCATTCCAAAAATCCAATATCCGTGAAAAACGTTAGTTCACATTAAAAGTTTCAATAGAAATGCTGCAGCTAGACGAGAAAATACACACTTCTAAGTATATCGAGTGGAAACAACAGATATCTAGCCATCAACGGAACAATACCAAGTAATATTATTTAGTGCAATAAACAAGAAAAAGCAAACATTTTATCCGATATCAAAGAACATATTTGAACTTCCATTAGCAAATAATTGTTTATTAATTGCAAAATATTATTTGTTTCATTTTACTTTTAATGTAGCCTCGTTTTGTACATAACCATTGTTTGTACTTTTCGTAAATCGAATTTCAGCCGAAGAAACGACATAAAGCGCTGTTATAACATTGCGGTGTACTTCTTCAAACTACATAAAAATAACTCGTGTTTCAGTTTTATTTTTAAACAAAGTAATCTCATTATGAAGTTGGGTGTCAGCTAGACAGTAACGTCGATGTCAAACTCGTGTGACGATTCTTGCATACAATGTAATAACATTGCGACCGCTTCAAAACTGCTTTCGTATCAGATGATCACGAAACTTCTTTCATATTTAGTCATGATTGTCTATACTAATACTAATACTAATCTATACTAATATTATAAAGAGGAAAGATTTGTTTGTTTGTTTGTTTCGAATAGGCTCCGAAACTACTGGACCGATTTGAAAAATTCTTTTTCCATTAGAAGCCGACATTGTCCCTGATGAACATAGGCTACTTTTTTTAATTCTTTTTTTATTTTTATTTTTTTGTTTCATGTGTGTTTTAATGTTTCCGAAGCGAAGCGAGGGCGGGTCGCTAGTCGAAAATAAATCGACTTAACGAACAAGCTCCCACTGTATTGAATTTTTTGGAATAAACTAAGCTGCTATGTTGGAAGTAATTAATTGGAAAGAAAACTTATAAGTGCCTTTACCCAAAATATTATTCAAGGTTACGTAATCAAACGAATCACATTTTGTATGTCCCGTACACGGTAAAACATAAGCCCCGCCACCACTTGCCGTTTAATAACAATTTTGATTAAGACACTATAGTACACTAATTCTCTTTAATCTTAATTTTTAAAAAACATTCAAAGTTAATATTTATTTATTTATTGCTTAGGTTGTTGGACGAGCTCACGTCCCACCTGGTGCTAAGTGATTACCGGAGCCCATAGATACCTACGACGTTAATGCCGCCCCCTACCTTGAGATATAAGTTCTAAGGTCTCAGTTTTTACAGTACAACAGCTGCCCCACCCTTCAAACCAAAACGCATTACTGCTTCACGGTCGAAATAGGCAGGACTCACGCAAATTATACCTATTATAATTTTCCGGGTTTCATTTTTATTACACGATATTATTATTCCTTCACCGTGGAAGCAATCGTGAACAATTTTTAAGTACGTATTTCTAATATCATATATTATTTTTATATTAAATCAAACAAATAAACATTCAACGGCTCCAAGATAGAATTGTTTTCCTGTTTTATGGGTGAATCGTTCGTAAAAATAGGAATTCATAATCTTAGTAGATTTTAATTCTTAGTAGTTATTTATTATATTTAATATTCGATTCTTAGTAGAATTTCATAATTTTGGTTGATTAATTCATTAACAGTTTGTGGTTTTATCGAACATAGAATATTTAGTTTAACTTGCAACGTTTTGTGTTGGTTTTTGCTCTCACCGCCCCCTGTCCGATGCAGGAGAACGCGCATGCAATCCACACTGCATGTATTCACAAAAAAACGAGTTTCATCCTCTTGTAGGTGACACGACAAATGGCTTCCGCACATGCTGGGAAGCTCTCACAATTCGCTGTTTGTATAATTATTTATTTAAAAAATAAAAACAAATATGGCAGTTTTGTTTTATGGTGTTTAAAATTCAAGATTTGCAATCACAAAGAAGACCTTAATATCGACATTTACATATTTTTATACCAAACCCAAATCACAATTTATACACCTTTTTTTTTATTGCCCTAGTAGGCAGACGAGCGTACGGCCCACCTGATGGTGAGTGGTTACCGTCGCCCATGGACTTCAGCAATGCCAGGGGCAGGGCCAAGCCGCTGCCTACCGCTTAATACTCTCCACAAGCCTCGTTTGAAGAAGGTCATGTCATAGCGCTCGGGAAACACCGTGGAGGAGAGCTCATTCCATAGCCGGATGGTACGTGGCAATACACTACATTCACCCTTATTAAGAGTTAATTATCCATCATTTTCCTCGATTCGATATCATAGAGGTATCAGCTTTCGACATAGTTTACGTGTAATTAGTACACGTGTTCATCGGAGTTACAGTTTCGAAAAACTAGGTATTTATCGTTGTTACGAAAAAATAACAACTAACAACAAATATCAAACATAACAAGAATAACAACGAATAACATTCAAATATAAATTCTAAACCATAAATATCTTCAGTAGGAATTTGATTTAGCGTTATTTTTTTTTATTGCCCTTGTAGGCAGACAAGCATACGGCCCACCTGATGGTGAGTGGTTACCGTCGCCCATGGACTTCAGCAATGAAAGGGGCAGAGCCAAGCCGCTGCCTACAAAGTTAGTTTTAAGTCAAAACCATGTTTAATAGTGATTCTTGTTCGCGCTATCAGTTTTTAACTACATTCCAAACAACGGAAATTAGTTTAAAGCATTCTTAAGACAACAGGGAGTAACTTTCGTAAGTATTTTGTTGCAACAAACATTTAGAAGGCCATCGCAACAGCTCGCGTGCGTATTCTGTACGTAAACTTTATCTACGGTAATGTTAGCTCATTAAGCAGACTGTGGTAGGTAATGCTGTTTGATGTTTCAAAGTCGTTTTAATGCTTTTGTGTTTATTTCACAAATGTTAGTAAGTTTTCTGTTTCACCGGTAGGTATAAATGAACGGGCAAACTCACCTGATAGTAAGCAGTTAACGGAGTCCAGAAACCTCGGAATGTGAATACCGTGGCTTCAAATTATGAATTCGAAATGTGAACTACATTGGAATATCGGATATCTTTTTTATCCGGAACCTATGATTATTGGCGGCAGCTAAACCTTCTAATCTCGCGCGACTTTCTCAATGGGTCGCGATTTCGATTCAATAAAACATATTTATCGTGGTAGTAACGATTTATCAATAAAAACATATTTGATGATATTATACAAAAGAAAATAACAATTGAAGATCGCAGTCTTTTGTTTTCAAATTATATAAAAAATTCAGCCAAGAGGGTAGTAGACATTTAAATAGCACGGTAAGGAGGGAAGCGCATCATTTCACAGAGAATCAAAAGATAAGTCCGTTAACGAGCCGAGACATAACGACGAACGAGTACACAGAAAGGATATTGAATAATAAGTTGCATTCTACCGTATTACTAGAATAGCATGTGCTTATTTCGCTTTGACAAAAATAATGGCCGCGTATAAATCACAAGCTCTCACCGCCATCTCGTGTTTGATGTCGCTATTCTGTAGAATGTTCTGGATATCGAGTCGGGAGCTCGACATTCACAAAGCCTTATTTATTTTGAAATAACTATATTTACTCTGCGAGATCACTTCGCTTGCAGAGCTCTTTGCGATCACATCGCTTCTAACTAATTTTTATGGAATACTAGTGAAGCCCGGCTATGCTTTGATGTGACTATCGCAAAATCCAATACGAAATAAACTTTTTTTTTTTTTCAAACTACTTGCGAGCCACCGGTCCTATTTTATCAGAAACCTACCTGCGAGTTTCAACTCAATGAAATAAACGCCGTACAAATACGTAGAACGCGAACAAAGAAACCCTTATATAAGAACTAGCGGCCCGCTCCGGCTCAAAATTATCAACGATATTTGACGTTGTTTTATTTTTTTAAATAAAAGAACACTTCTTGCGGCATAACTATAATAGTCAGACATATGCGTGACTATTATAGTTATGCCGCATTATTATTTATTATTATTATTATTTATTATATACATTATTAGTCGTCGTAGCCTAAAGGATAAGACGTCCGGTGCATTCGTATGTAGCGATGCACCGGCGTTCGAATCCCGCAGGCGGGTACCAATTTTTCTCATGAAATACGTACTCAACAAATGTTCACGATTGACTTCCGCGGTAAAGGAATAACATCGTGTAATAAAAATTAAGCCCGCAAAATTATAATTTGCGTAATCACTGGTGGTAGGACCTCTTGGGAGTCCGCACGGGTGGGTGCCACCACCCCGCCTATTTCCGCCGTGAAGCAGTAATGCGTTTCGGTTCGAAGGGTGGGGTAGCCGTTGTAACTATACCGAGACCTTAGAACTTATATCTCGAGGTGGGTGGCGCATTTACGTTGTAGATGTCTATGGGCTCCAGTAACCACTTAACACCAGGTGGGCTGTGAGCTCGTCCACACATCTAGGCAATAAAAAAAAATTAAAAAATATGCTGTCGCGACACTTTTTGTAAATAATAATGTGTTCTACAAAGTCGTAGTACATTATTTTATTCCATCATCCGTAGTTTTCGCAGGGCACGCGATTTAAAGAATATTTTAGGTCATTTTTTTACACTTTGGGCTACATTATTCTAGTTTTAGTAAGGATTCCAAATTTTTTTCAAAAACGAATATAGCCTATGTCACTTGGGAATAGTGTAGCTTCCAAACAGTGAAAGAATTTTTCAAATCGGTGTAGTAGTTTCGGAGTCTATACAATACAAACAAACAAACAAACAAATCTTTCCTCTTTATAATATTATTATATAAGTAGTATATATATTTTATTTTTAGGTTTTAGTTTAGTATTTCTCAATAGACAACGGTTACAAATCGTGCGCCACATTAAACGCGAAAGCTCAAGAGTATCCTACAAGTAATAAGGCGTGTTATAATCCAAATTAATAAGTTTAAATTAAATTTCAAACGCAGGAAGTTTCAGTCGGAAGTTTAAACTGCACGGTTCGTTCGTGCAACACATTTAATGAAGCCTGCACTGCCGTGTGGAAGCATTCAAATTAAATTACACGAGACACCCTACTTACGCTCTAAGGAAGTACTTACAAGATTAGGACTCGAGACGACAGAGTACTGCGGGAAGCAGAGAGAGTCATATGCAAAACTCGCGCTACATGCTCGTAATGCCGGTTTAATAATTACGCAGATAGCGAAAGAAACACAAAACACCATCATTTAGGTTAATGTTACTGATAAAACTATAGAGTGTTTTAAATTATTGAATGGTGTTAAGGCGTCATGTGATACGCATGTATAGGTATCTGTACGGATAGGTACCATCAACCTATCTGTTCCTGTTGTCAAGCAACTGAGACTTCATGTCTCATGGTGGGTGATGGGATTAATCTTAACAGCAGATAGGCCGTAAATTCATTTACGTGTCATCATCATCATCATCATCATCAACAGCCCACAGTCGTCCACTGCTGGACATAGGCCTCTCCCAATCCACACCACTGAGCCCGGTCTGCGGCTCTCCTCATCCACTTCTTGCCGGCCATTTACGTGTACAAGCAATTAAAAAATATAATATTTCAAGCCCAACATCATATACACACACTTCAACTTTATTAAAATTTGCTTAACCTTAGTAACATAATTATTTTTATTATTTGACTAAAAAGAATAAGTTCGGAAAATGTGATAGCATTATGAAGTATTAATATTAATAGTGTTCGAATAAGAACGTAATCAAATAAGTTTGTGTCATTTTAAAATAAAATGTTAATACAATTTACGGTCTAGCTCCAGGCCTATACTAGCGAAGCCCGACCGACTCTCTATACTAGCAAACTTCCTGATTTACACCCTTGTTATTTGAAATTCATAATTGATTTTTCATACATAATATATTCTTTTTTCTTCATATCTCCGGAACCATCGCAATAATCATACTTAATTTTATTACGGCATTTTGATAAAAATCCCAAAAAAGATACCAAAACAAAAAAAACATACCTCCTTGATAGTGTTTCTCACAGTTATCCCAACTGGGTGAAAAATGATTTTTTAGCCGTTGCCAATTTTACAAAGTATTCGGTTTTTAATTTCTCTTCTATGAATGCAGAGTCCTTGAGCAATTGCTCTATCTACTACAGTGGTATCAATGTAGATTTCGATCTTGTAACTCAAAGTGGACAGTAACATTTAGGACGTAATGTCTATGGGCTGTCATAATAAACAACTGGAGAGCTTGGTCCCGCCTGTTAATTATAATCTAATATATAAAATTCTCGTGTCACAATGTTCGTTCCCATACTCCTCCGAAACCGCTTGACCGATTCTCATGAAATTTTTTATGCATATTCAGTAAGCCTGAGAATCGGCTACTATCTATTTTTCATACCCCTAAGTGATTAGGGTTGTCCACCCCTAACATATTTTTTTTTATTTGGACATTTTTTTGTTGTTGTAATGAGGTATTATGTGGTTGAATGAGGTTTTGTTATTTTTATTATATATTCCCTCATCGTTCACAGCACTACATACCTCTTTCACTCATTTACCACATCCTTACACACTTACAATAAGTTAGTTTTTTTTTCTACACTAGAAATTCCCTAGAAATCTTATATATAGCAAAACAATGTTTGCCGGGTCAGCTAGTATTAAATAAAATGTTTTATTACGAAATTAGTGGTTACTCCACTAGCTACTTACTCGATGATTTTACTGAAAGAATTTTATTGCATTTATAGTATTATTTAAACCTTCCCTGGACTTCCACAAATCATTCAAGACCAAAATTAGCCAAATCGATCGAGCCGCTCTCGAGTTTTAGCGAGACTAACGAACAGCAATTCATTTTTATATATACCTATATAGATTTTAATTACCCAGTCACCTACTCTATATTATGATATAAAATTGCTAAATTCGCTTACACTAAATATTACCAAGTATAAACTTGCTTACGTTTTGTAAAATGTGTTTTTTTGTAACTTTTGCAATCGAAGTTTGAATTTAATAATGAATATTGTACTAATATATTATTTGAGTGAGATTGTGTTATCATAGTTCTTCATAGTTTGAAATTGCTAATGATTAATAATTTAATTTGCGATGCTAATGACCATATGACGTAGTGATCGTAAGCATTAAACTAAATAAATGCTATATAACGATAATAATTGCGGTAGGCAGCCGCTTGGCTCTGCCCCTAGCATTGCTGAAGTCCATGGGCGACGGTAACCACTCACCATCAGGTGGGCCGTATGCTCGTCTGCTTACAAGGGCAATAAAATAAAATAAAAAATTCAAATTGAAACTTTTCAGCTTCCAAAATTCCCTTGACATCCACAGTTTTAAAAAATTAATATGAAAGTTTCAACTACGTGTATAGCGGGACTACAGGAGTGTGAATGAATATACTTGTAAATTATCACGTCATTTAAGCGAGGCTCGGCGGTGCAATTTCACGGTCGAGCGAGTCTTCCCAGTCGGTTTCGCAACGGGCACCTCTCGGTACCACACCGACTATCCCAACCATAGGTAATATCGCTTCACGCTCGGACACAGCTAAAAGCATCTCAAAACTTTAATAATTATGTCAGCTCAGAGCGCTCAGTATATTTGTATCCAGTTAAATGTTTTTGGCGTTTCCAAGCTTCAGTCGTCGAGAGTATACCTACATACATAGGTATGTGTTTGTATTTAAACAGATAATAATGATTTATATATGAACTGAAGGTTTTTTTTTATGTCACTTTTTAAGATTTTTTAGGTCAGATCTTAATAATTACGATCGTATCTCGGCTTATCAGATATGTTTACGTCCTTGGTGGAAGTGTCCTCACACTTTAAAGTGCCTAAATTAACCCTAGCTAGAGCTACCTACTAGAGATTTACAGAATTTAGGACTGCAACTGAATCGCGACACGCTGAGAAGATCCGACGAAAAACCTTCAAGTCGAAATACACAAGTAAAAGTCAAAAGGATACACTCAAACCCACACTCATGCGTATCTCAATCTGTCTACATCAAGAGCGGGATAGTTTTACAGGTAGCCAAGCCATTGAGACCTCAATGCTGACTCAAGAAGGTAGTAGCATCTTCATTGTAGTCTTTCTAACTGGTGGTAGGACGTCTTGTGAGTCCGCACGGGCAGGTACCACCACCCTGCCTATTTCTGCCGTGAAGCAGTAATGCGTTTCGGTATCAAGGGTGGGGTAGCCGTTGTACCTAAACTGAGACTTTAGAACTCATATCTCCAGATGGGTGGCGGCGTTTACGTTGTAGATGTCTATGGGCTCCAGTTACCACTTAAGACCAGGTGGGCTGTGAGCTTTTCCACCCTATCTGTGCAATAAAAAATCTATAGTCTTCAATAGCTCATTCGCATTAAGTGAGCAAAAAGTTGTCTTGCCAAATTTTTATCTATCATGGATTTCAATGTTGCGAAGTACAAAGCTAGACCCTTCATTAGATTTATTTATGTACTTCTATCCTAAGCATATAGTAAAAAGTTCCTTTTGTATTATACAATAAAATTGTATTAAATTCCGTTGATAAGAATAGGTGTGAAACGTAACACTGGTATCTGATTCAAACAATCAGTGTCATGACGGTCATTCCGCATTTGTCCAATATCTCTAAGGGTGTCTCGGTTACAAGGACATCCCTCGAGAGGAATGGGGTTAACATCGTTGAACGTAATTTCTGAAAAGGGTCATCAGGAAGATATAATGCCATTTCTGTACCCTTGATGTCTTTTTAAGAGCGGACCCACTTAACCCTAACTCGGTGCAGAGTTTTCTGGTAGATATTCGATGTCACTTCTGAAAAGTTAAAGGGATTGATAGCTCAAACATGTCAGGACTTCAACACTAGAATAATAAATAGTAAGGCACTTAATTTTGTATTATTAAAAATTTAATTATTTTCAATATTAAAAAAAGTTTTGCGCCGGTTAAAAAGCATTCTAAAAATCGTTAATTCATTTTGTATTACCATATTACCATTCTTATTACTGTTCTTCAGTATACAGATATGTACGGATTTTAATTAATGTCTTATTTTTAAATAGTATGGTTAAATGAAATACGAAAACGTCGGAATAAAATATATTTTTATTTTTTTATTATCCCTCCCCGACCCAGAATTCAATTTGCTCTAAAATATTTAGCTAAAAAATGAGAATGGTAAAATAGTAATCTATACTAATATATACATCTACAGTTGTTTTTACGGATGTTCCGTTATACTGGTGGTAGGACCTCTTGTGAGTCCGCGCGGCCAGGTACCACCGCCCTGCCTATTTCTGCCGTGAAGCAGTAAGTAATGCGTTTCGGTTTAAAGGGTGGAGCAGCCATTGTAACTATACTGATGTCTTAGAACTTATATCTCAAGTTGGGTGGCGCATTAACGTTGTAGATGTCTATGGGCTCCAGTAACCACTTAACACCAGGTGGGTGTGAGCTCGTCCACCCAACTAAGAAATAAAAAAAAATAACTCCTTAACCATGCATTCGATTGACTTGTAGATAATACATATACTCAATGGATAGTCTAATATTTATAGGAGTGTAGGACCCCCTACACCAGTTGCGGAGGCGTTAATGATGAGAATTTTTGTAGGGGTGCGAAATAATAATGTTAATTTTAAATGCCCAGCGAAGCGGATGAGTACAACTAGTTAAATATAAAATTCACAGTAGGAATCGTAGATACGTATGATAAGCGTACGCGGATTAGACCTTGTATTGTTCCGGGCTCCACGCCAGGTTCTAACGCAACCTGTATCTTGTACTATTCTTCTTTTTCCTTTACACTCTATCGTTGACGAATCACTAACAAATTTCGTCATCCCGATTCCCTATGATTATTTAAAAAAGTAAGTTAATGACGTCAAGGTAAATATAACCTATATGGCGCTTTTTTGCACTTTCGTGGTGGATTATGTTCAAAAACAATGTTCGATATATTCAATGTCTTTAATGTCCGGGGTCTCCACAGTGATTTCGACGTGGTTCCATCACCACTTATTAAGTGGTTACTGGAGCCCATGGACATCTACAACGAAAATGCGCCACCCACCTTGAGATATAAGTTCTAAGGTCTCAAGTATAGTTACAACGGCTGCTTCACCCTTCAAACCGAAACGCATTACTGCTTCACGGCAGAAATAGGCAGGGTGGTGGTACCTACCCGAGCGGACTCACAAGAGGTCCTACCATCAGTAATTCAAGAGGCCCTACCATCAGTAACATAAGAGGTCCTACCATCAGTAAGTCCTATCATCCTATCATCAGAATCCTGCTTTAAGGTCAATAAAAATTTGCTAAACAACAAATTTTTATTTGAAGTCTAAAATCTACTGCAGTATTAAGAACGAATTCGGATATTAAACCCTTCATATCATCTCCACAAGTAATTCGATCCGTTTTTTATTGTGGTGTAACGGCGGTTATTAGGTTATCGTATCTCGATAACCTAAAATGGCAACCACCCACTTTGAGAGTTAATTTCAAAGTATCAATTACATTAAATAAAGGCTGTCCTCCCAATCAATGTACTGAAAGAAGTAAACTAGATCACCATTATTATTATTTTGACTTACATATTTTCTGGTAACTTAAGGGGCTACTTCAGCTGCGCCCGACCGGGTAGATGAGCTCACGGGCTCAACGAGAATTTGCTAAGACTAGCCCTAGCAAAAACAGAGCTTCGCAGAATCTACGACCGAATCGGAATCGCGACCCTCTAAGAAGATCCGGCCAGAAACTCAGTGGGTTGTGTCTATGGATTTGTTCGCTCGTATAAATCTTCGTCGTAATCGACAAATTCGAACAGGACAGGGATTGGTGCTTGAAGGGCCTAAAAGCACCAAGAGTGGACCCGGTAGACAATACATTTTTAGGGTGAGGGCGGCTTTGCGTTGGTCTGTCGCCTGGGTCGGGTAAGAAATTAGCGACTGACACGATAAAAGGTTTATCCTGACGCGCCTATTTGTCGAAGTAAGGTCACCATATAACTAAATCTACTACTACTAAGTCTAGGGTATCGTAAGACCGAAGCCATGGTCTTTAGACGAAAAGTGTATTAAACGCCATGCTTCTTGCATCGTACCTATTCGTGAAATATTAATAGTGACTCTTTTAAGCTGCAACACGAACAGTTTAATGTTATGTAAATTATTTTATATATTTGGTCAATTTAGTCTTTCTTCAGTTTAATAATAAAGTAATGTAAATTACTGTGTTAACCTTTTATAATATTTATGAAACTGAATAGGTGTGGGAAAATAAAAAAAAAGCAACGCGTGATTTCTTATATGCTTTTGGTTTTAAAAGTCAATAATATACCATTATTTTACTTAGAAATTATCATATCTTTACCCATCGCTCCTTATTTAATTCTATTTCTTTTTTAAAATTCACTTCGACTCCGTAATTAATTTCAAATTAAACAGTTTCGTTTTATGGATTCCTTCCATTTCAGTTCCGGCCATTAAACAAAAAGTTTCGTAATTTGCCCAGGTCGGGTTTTCCCACCAAAAGAATAATAATTATGAAAGCATTCGGAACAAAATGGAATTCAGTAATTACACATTAAAATTCTCTGTGAATGGGAATCATTAAAAAGGGATCCTTGTTTGCAAAAAATCTACCGGAAATGCTTGATTTCGGTGTTGCCATGATCTGAGAGGGGACCGTAGGCACGCGTTAAATTTGATATTTGGAATTGACAGTTCACCCACCGCGTCGTAACAGCTGTTTTTAACCAACCCAAACGAATAGAAAGCACGATTTTGAATAGCGGTTGTATTTCTTGCACGTGTATTTAGTGTGTTTTAAATAAAAGCTATTTAAATAAAATTTTCAAACCATGGATGATGAAGGCGTTGTTAAAGGTAAGCCTTATTATTTAATGCGTCCATTTTACGTATTTAAGACTGGAAAGCGTGGGTAATGATTACCTCGTTATCAGCGATTCCAATGCCTATTTCCACGACGCCGTCTGATTTCAACCCCAATTAACGGATTTTTCTCAAGAAGAAACGTTTCTTTGAAGATAGTCTTGGCATATTAGATCGATTTACAACGTTACATGCGCGTTACTGCAAATATCCTATAATTTTTTTAAAGTCAGCACACCACAGTAAAATATATTGCGCAAGAATCAAGAATATTTTACATTGAAATATATTTAAAATTAAATTCCATATTTTTTCATTGTAAGATTATCATTAAATTACTTAATACTACTATTTATTTCTTCAACATTTCAACATTTATTATAATACAGTAATGTGTTTGAATGAAGCAACCAAACTACGAATACAGTTCTCTTCTCAGTCGTATGCATTCTTGGCAGAGTGGTCGTGGTCATCACTTCGGTTGGTGGCGCGCTTCACCAGACGTCGCCTTTCCTATATATTCCGAATACAGTTAGAAACTTATAAAGCCAAGCATGGGCCTGATTTCTATATATAATGCTACTAGAATTGTTATTAATTGATTCACAGCCCCTATGACTCGACTGAGAAGAAGATTATCAGTCGAAGCTGACGAAGTGAAGTCGCCGGTTGCTACGCCTACTAAAAAAAGAGGTGGTAGACTGGCCACAAAACCTCAACTTGATCTAATAGACGAAAATGGTAGGTACCTATTCGTGAAAATTGTAAACACAAAGCATCCCATATGTAGATGCTGCACATATATTTAATGTAAAAATTATAAATTCTACATTTAAAATAACTAAACAATTAAAATTTATTGTCAATTTTCACTCTAAAAAAATAGTATTATAACTTTTGGTTAAAACCAAATTATAACTGAACTGAAATAGACAATTTATGTTTTAATTTTACTATTTTGAGCTTCAGCTAATTGTAGTATTTTTTTATTCCAGCCACAGAAAATGTTCCAAAGAGACAAACTCGCAAAACTAAAGCTAAAGAGATAGTTGAAGCTGAAGTCTCAGAAGAGAAGACATTGACACCATCCAGACGTAGCGCTAGAATCCGCTCAAACACCAGTCTTATTCTTGAAACAACACAAACTATTGATTCTCCTAGGGCTAAAAGAGCAGTGAGACGTACTTCCCAAGTTGGTATGTTATATTTAATATTACATACTAGCTGACCTGGCAGACTTCGTAGTGCCTCAATCGATAAATAAAAGACCTATACTTTTGTATAAAATAAACTTAAAACAAACAAAAGGAATCCATCCGACGGGGGACACATCAAAGAAAAAACAAAATTGTTATTTTTATTTAATTCCGAGCATTTTCATATCTATCTATCTTTTAAACCTTCTCTGGGCTTCCACAAATAATTCAAGACCAAAATTAGCCAAATCGGTCCAGCCGTTCTCGAGTTTTAGCGAGACTAACGAACATCTACTAATGAATTCATTTTTATATATATAAATTACAATAGAAAAAAAAATCAAATAAGTTTAAAAGAATTTAGATATGTCTCATAAACTACCGCCTTCGTTGATGTAAACTAAACAAACATTTTAGTGTTTTTTTTTTGTATCTGTTCAGAAAAATACTATAGTTATTCCATATTCCATATGTCATTCCATATAATATTGAATATGATGTTCTTTTTAAATGAATGAGCTCACATGAAACTTGGTATTAGGTGACTATGGGAACTCATAGACATCACAGTGTGAATGCTGTCACCCACCTTGAAAGATGAGATCTAAGTGTCAGTAAACAGTGTAGAGGAGGTCCCAACCTCTCAAATTAGACTGCATGACTTCTTTGATGTGTGGCTTGCAATAATCCCTACCACTAGTAATGGGTGTAATAATGCTTCAACCAATATAATTAGTAGTAACATTGATTATGGGAACATCTAAATGTATTTCTTGGATGAGTTCTACTCATTATCTTGGATGTGTAATTTTTGGTACTCAAAAAAGAAAAGACTGGCAGTTACTGTAATCTTCAATTGTAACTTAACTTTCGTTATAAGATATTCTTAATTTTAGGTAGTGATAGTGAAGCGCCATTAACGCCTGCTAGGCAAACTAGAAGAACAAGAAAGGATTCATCATCAAGCATCGACAAGCCAGGTTTATATTTTTTTCTATTTTTATGTGTTGTCAATTGTAATGAGGCTGTCTACACAAACAAAAAGATTTTGTGGGAATTAGATGGATGGATTGTAAGGAACTAAATGAGCTAACTTAACAGACATATTGTGTACGATCTTTTGACCAGTTTCATGAAGATTCTTACTTGTGCTCCAATGAATTTCTTGTGTGATTATTAATTTTGGATCTAAATTCTATTGAACCCCCTTGATATAGGGTATCTTTCTTGACTGTTTAGAATGCTATAAAATATATTTCGTAAAATACCTTTTAACAAAAATATAATTTGAACAATTTAATAGAAAAAGAGAGAAATAACTATTAATTCTTATCTTTTTTTATAGTGGAAAGAAAAGTTAGTACACCACACACTGGTAAAGTAACAGAAGTGATTGGGGAAGAGCCAGAGTTTAGTGCTGATATATTTGAAATCAATGATACTTCAGCGAGAAAGAGTCCTAGGCTTAATAACAGTAAAAGTGAAAACACTATGCCTCTTCCTGAAAATAATAACATTAAATCTGACGAACTTGATTCTTCTAATGATAAAGACGTGAAATCAAATAATGAAGAAACTATTGAAAAGAAACAAAACAAAAATAAAAACATAACATTGACAGAAGAAAATGATGCTTTGGTGAATGCTTCTAGTGTTAATCTAATTAAAAATATGGATACTAAAAAGAAAAATATCTTAGATTTGAATAAAACCACTTCTGTACTAGAACAAAAAAGTGGTTTTAAAGCAAATAGACACAGAACGAAATCATTGACATCAATTCCTGTTTCTCAGACAAATGATGAAAACTTTTTCAGTGATAACGAAATAGTTAAGAAAAAAAAGAAAAACCGCACGTCAATCATAGATCAAGGAGATAATGTGTCAGGCTTAGATAATGAACCAAAGAATACATCATTAAATAAAGTTTTATCAAGTAAGAAAATTACTAGCGATAATAATGACGACTCAAAATGTAATACACTGAAACTAAACAAATCAATTAACATTAATACTGAAACCAGCAACACAGAACTCTACCAAGATGATTGCCTAACTGGAAAAACGAAGGAATCTAAAAAACTCACAAGAAATCTTTTTGATAAATGCCCTGATGAATTACAAACCCAAATATTTGTAGTAGATTCTGACACAGACAGTATAGGCAAGGTAAAAGAAAACAAACTAGATACAGACGATCAATGTGTCCCAGTTATAGATCATGCATCAGAAAATATTGAAAATCTAAGTTTAAAAAGAAATGACAGTTGTGAACCAATGGATGTAGATGAAACAATTCCACAAGATATTACATTTAAAGAATTTAATGACCATGAAAACACAAAAGAAAAAAGGCGTAAATCATCGCTTAATTTATCATCCAAGAATCTTCAAGTCACCGAAAGTTCGAGTAGAATAAACCGGAAATCAACGTCTCAATCAGAGTCACAAATAATAGACAAAATACCAAATGAAAATAAAAGCACTTTAATATTATCCCATTTAAAAGAAACTTCCCCAAATGTTATGAAAAATATGACAGAATCGCCCAAAGGAAACAATAATCAACAATTACCAAATACATCTGATTTTGTTAAAGCTGCAGATGCCGACAACAAAAATAAATCGTCAAATTATTTGACAAGTACTCCACTACAGCAAAAATCCTTCAAAAAACTAGGAATGCAAATTGATACTTCAATTATAAGCCCTAAATCCAGTAATAAGGAAGAAAACTTAAGAGACGCTAATAAGGATTCAAGATCAAATTCATTTTCAAAATCAAACGTAAGCAAAAGTAACATGTCTAAGAAATCAAACAAAACAACAGTTTCAAATAATTCAGATTCCTCAGATGAGAGTGAATGTGAAGAGGAAATATCAAAGCCTAGTAAATTTGTTGATTATGAAGCAGCAGAAGCACATAAAAGCTACGAATCAGGCGAAAGCCAGGATGAAGATGAACGACAGTATGAACAGGAAAATGAGATAATAGAAAAAGGAGAAACTTTAGAAACTGAAGATGAAATCTCAGATGACACTGATTACGAAAAAGATTCCTTTGTAGTTAGCTCTGATGCAGAAGATGACCAGTTATTAAGTGGATCTGGAGATAATCTTTCTATGAGTGACAATGAGTTGAAAATGACCGCGAAATCTAAACAAAAATACAATGAACGTAAATTAAAAGAACAAAAAACAGCATCAAGAGAGATGTATGAGGCACGACATAAAATAAATAATTCTGACAAAATACTTGACGGATCCACATCGAAAAAAAACAAACGTCAAAGATTAGATTCGTCAATGTTGATTTCTGATGAAAATGATTCTAATAGTACCGATAAACAACCAAGAGGCAAGAAAAACAAACATCAAAGAATTGATTCCAGTCAGGACATTAGTATTGATAAGTCTGAAACAAGCATGACAAAGAAAAAGAATACACGTATATCAACATCAGCAATTGAAGACAATGATTATAAAGAAAACCAAACCGAAATGAATAAGTCTAATAATGAAATAGAAACAAGAGTTTCAGATAATTTAAAATCTAAGGATGATCCACTATATATACAGATCAAAGAAGAACCAAAAACACCACAAAAAATGAATTTGTCTGTAGTTAAAATTACAGATAGCATTGAAGAAGTACTTGTTGATGAAAATGACACCTTACTAAAAGGCATCGAAACTTCGGATCCTCTGCAAGATACTGAATCACACGACGAATCAGATTCAAGTACCAACGAAAAAATTATGAATAGTTACAATACCGTTCTTGAAGAACTTCAAAATAAATCAAAAAAAATCAAATTGTTTGACACCTCATTGAATGAAAACAAAAAGACGAAAAAAGTCAAAGAACCCATTATTGAAGAACTAAATCTTACTAAACCCAAGCATAATGTTAAAGACAAGAACTCAAAGAAAAATAAAGCCGAGAAATCTGAATACAATAAGAAAAATGATAACAGTCGACTCTGTGAGGATGATACAGCATCCGATTCAATTGATATGAGATTACTTTTCCCGGAAGATAGCAATGACAGTGAGCTAAGTGAAGTTAAAAATAATCAAGATCAACATAAATCTATAAGCCCAGCACCGGATTTCATTCCTCTGAAAAAAACCGAAGCTCAAACTGATATCAGCGTAAAAAATGGTAAACAAAGTTAATTAATAAATATATAAATTCATTTACCAAATTTATACACAGAAAAAGGGTTAGACAGTCGACTATCTCATATTAAGATACCAGTCACAATATTTTCCAACTTACAACAACATACAATATTTTACAGTGGTTCGAATGCGGGAAATCAAATTAAAAGAATATGTTGAAAGTAATCAATGTAGCTTCAACATTTTCAAAAGTCCAAAAATTCTTAAAACAATGCAACACAAAACATCCAAATATTAATGATTCGTTTAGTTTGGCATCATCAATTATTGGTAGGATCAGAAATATTAGTATTTATTAACCAGCTAACCCTTTTCATATAAATGTATATATATTATAATTTTCCTTTTACAAGATGTACGAAGTTAATATAAATCTCTTCTATTTCAGAATCTGTGTCAAATGTAGACACGAAAGATGTATCATTAAATACTAGTAAAAAAAAGCGGATATCTTTGCAAAGTCAAGTTGCAGAGACTGCAAGTAAGGGTTAATTATATAATACATATAATAAAAAGTAATATAATAATTAATTTATTAATATTAGTGTAGTTAAGTAATTTAAGTCGTCGCGGCCTAAAGGATAAGACATCCGGTGCATTCGTCTTCAGCAATGCACCGGTGTTCGAATCCCAGGCGGGTACCAATATTTCTAATGAAATACGTACTCAACAAATGTTCACGATTGACTTCCACGATGAAGGAATAACATCTATACTAATATTATAAAGAGGAAAGATTTGTTTGTTTGTTTGTTTCGAATAGGCTCCGAAACTACTGGACCGATTTGAAAAATTCTTTTTCCATTAGAAGCCGACATTGTCCCTGATGAACATAGGCTACTTTTTTTTACTTTTTATTTTATTTTATTTTTTTGGTTTCATGTGTGTTTTAATGTTTCCGAAGCGAAGCGAGGGCGGGTCGCTAGTCGTGTAATAAAAAACAAACCCGCAAAATTATAATTTGCGTAATTACTGGCGGTAAGACCTCTGGTGAGTCCGCGCGGGTGGGTACCACCACCCTGCCCATTTCTGCCGTGAAGCAGTAATACGTTTCGGTTCGAAGGGTGGGATAGCCGTTGTAACAATACTTGAGACGTTAGAACTTATATCTCAAGATGGTGGCGGATTTACGTTGTGGATGTCTATGGGCTCCAGTAACCACTTAACACCAGGTGGGCTGTGAGCTCGTCCACCCATCTAAGCAATAAAAAAAAATTATATTACGATATTCCTTAATAATCTGTTAAAATTTGTAAACCTATTTGAGAAAATAACATTTTCTTTTAGATGATCAAGATCAATCGTTTAATTTCATTATTGACACAGTCGGAAACAAATCTGGCAACCAATTAAATATTTCAGTTCAGAACAGTGATAAGAAACAAAAAGACAAACGCAAAATCGTCACAGTGGATGACGAATCAGTCATTTCGATAGATAGCCTCTTTTCTAGCTGTAAAAAGAAAAATAAGAAAACCTATTTTAACAATGACGATGAAAATGAAGATGTTGCGGGAATATGTAAGTTTAATTTATTCCATTTTATTATAAATAAATATACTTTGGTTCTAGCCACAATAATACAGGGTGTAAAAAAAAACCTTCTCGATGCGAAGCAATAATACTTGAAAACGATTAATTTAATAATAAAATAAATAGAGTGAAGACACTGTTTTTATTGTATTATCATTATCAAGAATCACTGCACTGATACTGCCAGTTACTAAGACGTTTACGAAGACTTTTCGCTTCCGCCAGATAATTATTTTATTAACAAAACTATAATAATAGAAATACCTATATATATATATTATTTTTCCATTGCAGCTGTCATCCCATCAGACAATACCACTCCGAAAATTGAGAAGAAGAACAAGAAAGGGAAAAAGTCCTTAGATATTATGCAAGATGTTGCATCTACAATACACTCTGAAAACGAAGGTACACATTATTTAACATTTGTTTATTCCCTCTGGGGGCAGAATAGCATGCGGCATACAATGTCATGGTCGCTCATGAAATCATACCTCCCGAGTGTGAGATACTCCTCATACCTCACTCTAGAACATGTCATAGCACTCAGGAAAGGTCGAGTGAAAAAGTCCAAAACAGAAAAATATGTGGTAGTTTGATCTTTCAAAAATATTTGAGAACCCCCTAAATTAGGTGAAAACAGTAGCTCTAGATATTTTCTAGCCATTCCTAGATATTCATAATATGAGGACGGTGCCATGGTAAAAACTAGTTGACGGGATCATCTCGGAACAATCAGAATATTCCCTCTGAAACATAAAGTGCAAAGCACAAAGAAAACCGATGTCGCTCCACATGTTTCGGACTGACTTGCTTAGTCCCGATAGAAATTCAATAGAAGATTTTCAATTTGAATATTGAGGACAAAAAATATCTTAAAATAATTTAAAAAAGTATTCATATTGTTAATTTATACATTAAATATCCACCTGTTTATTTTGTAAAAAACTCCAAAATTTATAAATTTTAATCATAATGTTTGTATCCAATTTAAAACGAAATAAAATCTCATGATGCAATATCTGTATAGGTCTAATCAGACATTGGCTCATTGAAATGTAGTCTTATTTAACAATTTAATCTATATTAGATATGAAAGTTCCCTATGTGTCAGAATATAATTTAGAACTTAAAAAAATGTATTCTTAACATTACAGATATTCCTAATTCGGAAGAAGCCAGTGCCAAGCCCAAGAATAAAAAGAATAAGAAATCGTTGGATTCCATTGGAAATATTTCAGCTACCCATTCTGAATGTGAACGTAAGAAAATCGTTGATGCATAATACGCTACTAAACCCCTTAAAGAGTTTACTAGTAAAATATAATGTTATATACATAAGTCTCACAACAAACAACAACAACCTGAATTTATATATCTGTCCCAAAGCAATCATGCATTCTGGTATAAATTGTACATTAATATTTTTAACTAAACCTGCCTGGGTTTCCAAAATAGTGTGGGCAGTGGCAGTCCAATTTAAATTTCGTGAGTGGCGCGATTAGGGTTATGTTGTCCACGCTCTGATAGCAACTAAACTAGAGATGGGTCCTGAGCGCCTTCACCCATATAGTCCGATAAAAAATCTTGCCTAGATATATTCTGGCTGTAACTGACCTACAGTACGCCGGCCAGTGGTAACCAAACCAGGAACTTGGATCTGAGTTTCTCGCCGGATCTTCTCAGTGGGTCGCGTCTAGGGTCAGTGTTAGAAACACTCCGGTTTGAGCCCCGTAAGCTCACCTACACACGTTAGGGTGAAAGCTGAAATAACCTCTCAAGGCTATCAGCATAAGGAGGGGAAAAAAAGTGCTGATACATATTATGTTTTTTTTATTGTGTCTTCAGTGTGTTTGATGAAATGAGCTCTGGAATGATAAATTTGTATTATTAAAGTATTTTTCCATTACAGCAAACCTCTCTCAAAATAATGAAGTTTCAATTACAAGTAGTAATAGTAAAAAGAAAAAGAACAAAAATCTAAATACTTCTCAGGATCTAACACAAAGCTGTACCACTGGTGAGTGTCTGTTCATTTAACTTTCCTTAAAAATGTATTTATTCTAAAATAATACATACGTTATCATGAACATAAATATTAATTATTGCAGGTGAATCTCCAGAGGAATTCGTCCAAAGCAACGGAAATGACAAGAAACGTTCTTCCCTTAATAAATTACAAAACACAAGCGAAGGTAAAATTTAAAAAAGTTTTAGACTGTTTGTTGAATAAGAAGTCGTAGAGGCCTTAAGGATATTAGTTCTTTCTTTAAATAGCTAGTGAGCATCGAAATGATTGGAAAATAAAATAAAATATTAAATTTGAAATTTAGATTTAAAATTCATTCTTTTTTTTCTGGAATAAACGAGTATAGGTTTGTTTTTTTGAGGCCGTTCTCGGTAGGGGTAGCTCAGCGTGTAGTGGAGGATTAGGGAACCACTTAAAACTTGGCGCAGTTAGCCTTGGCGTTATAACTCTATTGGTGAGAAGTCACGGCAGTCTCGGACCTAATCTTCCGCAACGGTGGAATAGCAACCCTGCTCATAACTGGAATGCTAAGAGTAAATGCTTATTTATTTCAGGAAATGAGAACATCGAAGATAATCCAGCTAAATCCAGTGGCGGTAAAAATAAAAATAAAAATAAACCAGTTCATGATTTATCTGGTACCCAAATTGAAGAAAGTAAGTGATATTTTTTTTAAATAATTCCATTTAAATTCTCTTTAAAGCACGGAATATGATCAAAAATATTTAGTTGTTTACTAATACTTTTCGCACTAAATAAAATGTCTATAAATCTGAATGTTAATATTCGGCTCTGCTATTACTCATATGACCCTAGCCTCTTCCTACTTTCCGGTTTACGTCTATGGTGGCACTATCCTCACGTATTTTCCTAGATAAATCCCAAATTTCTTACTATAGGTACTCCCTCGGTACGAGAATTATTGCTCTCACTGATCCTGTCCATAATCCTGTTTTTCCTTCCGAGACCCCACCTATGAATCGTAAGTCTCAAGTGGGCAGCATTATACATTTCTGAGTGTTCGTAGACTCCAATAACTGCTCAAAATCAGATCACTCTTGAGAATATCAGCTTATATTAGCTAGTAGGATAAAATCGTGTGGTTAAGGATTATCTTTAAGGATTCTGATTAAATTGATATCGTTGTAACCTTTCAGATTCAGTTCTACATCAATATGTCTTGAAAACGTTGACTTTTAAGTAGAAAATACAATATATACAATTTTTTTTTATTGCTTAGATGGGTGGACGAGCTCACAGCCCACCTGATGTTAAGTGGTTACTGGAGCCCATAGACATCTACAACGTAAATGCGCCACCCACCTTGAGATATAAGTTGTAAGGTCTCAGTATAGTTACAACGGCTGCCCCACCCTTCAAACCGAAACGCATTACTGCTTCACGGCAGAAATAGGCAAGGGCGGTGGTACCTACCCGCGCGGACTCACAACAGGTCCTACCACCAGTAATTACGCAAATTATAATTTTGCGGGTTTCAATTTTATTACACGATGTTATTCCTTCACCGTGGAAGTCAATCGTGAACATTTGTTGAGTACGTATGTCATTAGAAAAATTTGTACCCGCCTGCGGGATTCGAACACCGGTGCATCGCTTCAACACGAATGCACCAAACGTCTTATCTTTTAGGCCACGACAACTTCATTGATTCAACAACATCATGATATTTGGGTGGATAATGTTCTGAAGGGCTTTTTGTGTTTTTTTTTATATTTTATTTGCACCTTTTCGTTTCAGTTGATGCTAATTCTGATGACGATGCACCTTTGGAGATTTCATTTAAATTTAACAAAAACGATAACCAGGAGCCACAGTGTCAAGAAATCGGTATGTACATATTAATTCAAAACTATAAGTAAGTATGTTAAAAAACATTATTGTGAATCACACTCTTCGATTGTCTATTTTTCAGATGAAAATACCATTCAAGGAAGTGAAGGTAAAAAATCGAAAAAGCGCAAACGTAAACCCTCCAAAAATGATCAAGAAGCTGTACATGGTTAGTTTTTGTTGATGAAAACTTTTACTGTTGAACCAGCTGATTTTAGACAAACGGATCTCTGTAAATCGAGGATATGGAGTCTTGCGCGTGTTCTGAGAAATACCACCGGCATCATTCCGGCTTATCTAGTTTATTCTAATTAAAACTGCTTTTACGGTTTAATCTCGCATATTTTTTTTGTCTTTATATTAATTCTGACATTCGAATGCTTAACAGCTTTCGTGATGATGGTGGTGATGAACGAGGTGGTCAGTAGGAGAAAATATAATGACAATGATACAATGACGAGATTAAACCATAAAATAAGTTTTGTATTTATTATAGAAGTTCTATGGTCTAGAGAAGATGATAGTAGATCAAGCAGCGACTAATATGATGATTTTACTGGGCGTTGAAGATTGCAAGTTTTTATAGATGATAGTAGAGGCTTTGAATTTTACATACAGAAATTACATTACTACTCAGATATCAATTATTTGCATCAGTTTGACTAAAAGGACTGAAAGAGCCTGAATGGCGCGATGCCGAGCCTTATGAGAAGATGCGATTGTGTGTCACCGACACGCACATTTTTATCTCGAACCGGTTAAGTTTTCCAGTTTGATGTATCCGTTTTACAATATAATTCTAATTTCAACCTCACGTCTCAAGTAGCGGCATTCATGACGTAATAAATATATACATACATATATATAAACTTCGAATAGCTGGAGGCAGGTGGGTTATGAGCTCATCTGCTGTGAGATACGCCAATTATAAGCATTATGTAAAACGGCATTTTCTAAAATGTCTTGATTTTACCAATATGATATTAAGAATAACGAACGAATAACAGTTAGTCTCATAATAATATCTCAGTTTGTTTATTTTATAGAAATCGAAAAAGATGTAAATGAAAAGCCAATATCAGAACGCTTTACACTAGAGGAGAACAAAAAGAAAAAACGTAAATTAGTACAGGAAAATCGAAATGTGCCTGAAAACAAAGGTAAATGAAGGTTACAAAGAAACTTATAAAATATTTAATACAATAATTGATTTTTTTTAAACAATTATTCATAATTGAAATACTTCACTACTCGCAAAATAATCACACATGTGAACTGACCTTAAACAAATATCTAAAACAAAATAGGTAACTAATAGACTGATAGTTTTTTTTTTTTCAAAGACAACATTTCTTTAATGTATAGTAACATTACATTACATTAGGAAAAATAATTATTGGTTTATTGTATTTGTAGATGAATCTGAAAACAAAATGAACAAGAAGCGGAAAGCAAGAGATGATGATATTGCAGATTACAAAGCAAAGGTTTGAATAAAATAATTGATTTGAAATTATTTCGATCCTTGAGTGCACAAAATACTTTTCACAAACTATTAACAGATAAGTAGATTTATATTTAAATTGTGGTATTTAATTCTCTGTTTTAGGTTTTTAAAGGAAACTGTTTCGATAAAGTTACTGTAACGCGCTTACCTACGCACATCCTCGCTCAATTAGGCGATAAACCGAATAAAGAGAACTGTACAAAAGTGAAGAAACCAAACTTAATATCAACTACAAATTTCGTTGTCGAAGAACGTAAAGTTAGAAGAAATAAACCGTCAAATTATTTAGAAGAAAGTGTCTATCTCAACGACTCGCAAGTAACACAAAAATCTAAAGGGAAGCTGAAGAAACCAAAAGTATTACCATTTATACCTACAGCCTCAACCTCGGATGCTGGATTCACAACGAGCTTTAAAATAAATGTTTTGCCGCAAGACACAAAATTCGTGGCACAGACCAACAACATTAACAATTTTAAAGACCAGATTTTGGCAAAGCATAAACTAAAAAAATTCCATACTTTTGAAACATACAAAAATCAACGGAATCGTAAAGTTGCTAATTATTTTTGAACTAATTTAAAAGTAACGTCATTCACATAACATGACTGCCGCCTGTTAAACGATTCCAAGTATAATGTGTACATGTTTGTTTGTAAGATACAAGCTAAGGCTATTTAAGAAACTTGCAATTTATTGTTAAATGATCCTTCTGTTTGTTTTGTTAAAGCATAACTCTTTACAGTGTCTACGTGATAAACATAAAAAGTGTCATTATTACCGTTTTAAAACCTACATGAATTTGATTTTACCCGCCATATTGCAAAATTCGTCACTAGGGGCGCTGACCAAAATCAAAATGGTATCGCCCATGTGTATTTCTGTGTTTCATGTGTTTTTATTTACTGGATACTTTTCATTCTCGTTTAATAATAAAAAAATCCCATATATTTTATTTATTTTTGTAAGCGTTCTTTTTATTTTAATTATAGACACCTATTAAAAATCCTTCCCGCCTTCTCATGCCGGTGTAAACAAATCGCCATGTTTGTAAAATGTGTAGTGCTCCAAACATTGGTAAGTTTATATAGTAAGTATTATAATTGTTTAACTACAAATAAAGTTTAAAAGGGACCATTAAAACTTAAAATAACGGTTGTTTTCTAAAATAATTCATTTATAATTATTTTAACGGGCTCTTAATGTTCTGTAGTAGTTTATTATCAACCAATGATGAAGTCGCATGCGGTCACGTGGACAAAAACGTCCAATAGAAAGAGACGCCATTCTTTGTGTACCTTTTGACGAAATAGTAAAACAGATTGTGGGTTTATGTGGAGTGAGTGGTGTTATATCTGTCAATTTTATAATGTTTTTAGCGTAAATGTGCGAAATTCAGGATTTTTCTATTGAGCAAAAGGATATTTACTCTAATAAATATTCGGTGAGTGCTAATATACCATGGAAAATATACTATATTTACCAATGTTATGAAAACAAGAAATTGACCATGGGAAAGTCCAATTAGTTAACACGTCCCGCTCTTTTTACTGTCATACAATGGTTGATGTATTATTTTAGATTTTAGTTAACTTATTAACATTTTCTATTTTGTTCTTGGGTGTAAAGTCGCCGAGACCTTGAAAAAATTACCGCCTAAAGAAAAATATCAGTATAAAACTAAAATGGCGGGAAATCGTTACAAAACATAATTCCGAAATCTTAAATGAAAGACCTACCTAGATTCTTATTTTATAATATGTGTGGCACTTATGGAATAGGTATAGTTACTTAGTTATTCGAGAAAAAAAGTTAAATTCAATTTTTAATTAACTGCTCTGTTCTAATATCCCACGAAAACGTTGCGACCTTTGTTGTCTCTTTCGCTCTTGAAGCCACCAACGTTACTAGAAAAGGAAGGACAATACCCCACAAAATCAACATACATAATTTCAACTGCACATCAGTCATATTTCATTCAAACTCAACGAAACCAATATAAAATGTTATTTTTTATGTAATAGAATAATAAAAAGTAAATGATTAAGAAGAAATACGAATTGTAGATGATGCTTATTATTAACGAATAGATGCCATTAAAACTCATCAATGAATGAATGTGTGTATTGGTTGTAACTGTGTGTTACGTTTGTAGTAAATTGTCAACGTACGAGTTTTCAAGTTTGTTGCAATTCGTACTAAAATTTGTTTTATTCATAAAATGAGGTTTTTGACATGACGGAGACAGTAAATTTGAAATAAATTTTGGAATCATGATGTAAGTTATAAGGTACTCATAACTTTTTTCTGGATTTTGAATAATTTTGATGCACGAATTCTACGGTTCACACGGTCGACCGTTCCGAACAGGGAAATAGACGTTAAACAATGAGAACACCGTAAATAGGCGTAAATGCAGTCTTTGTTGATACACACATCAATATATAATTTACGAAAAAGTACCTACCAAGTAGGAAAACAGATTCAGGGTCGATTGCTGATATGAGGTATGGCCCTCGTACAATATTTGATCAATTACTTACATATATTTTATTCAAGGAACCAAAAATGTAAAAAAATATTAGTCTCCTATGCTAACCCAGTTGTGCCAAAGTACTACCATTTTTGTCCCTTTAAACAGCATATCATTCTAAAGGAACCAATTCTACTGTATTTTGTTAACTATAGAAAACCCTTTGTTTATTGTTCGCACACACGTGCAATACTGAATACATCGCCAGGATAGTAGGTTATTCACATCCATCAACAGTAAGCCTCTTCACAAAAGAGCTGTAAAAAAAAAAAGAGGATACAGTCCAAGCATCATAGACTATGTAGATGTTTTTGACTAAATCACATGTAAAAATGAAATCGAATTCATTTCCTCATCGCCCACTCCCAGATGCTTTCCCTGACATCTTCGAAGTTCCTAGCTCTGCATTGTGCTCACGTGAACGTGACGTATGTACATATATAATTTTTACCACTGTTAGGAAGAGTTTGAATATCCATCGCTCCCCCTACCTTATCTGAAATGAAGAACACACTGCAGAACCTCTTTAAAAATGTTGAACAGATCTATACATATATGTACAACCTATATCAAATAGCATATTACTCCAATCAATGGTTTTGTTTTCTAGAAACTGTTTTTCTCCAGTCTTTTGATTACTATTTTAATAAAAAAGCAATAGGTTTTTATGTTTAATTAAATTACATCGACGATAGGCAAACCTACGACATGTGAATGCCAAGTTTGTCTACCGTAGTAACATTGTTTTTTTTAAATTGTTGATAGGTACCTTCATACTTGTTAAATGATAACATTTTTTTTAAAAAGCTGCTGTTCATTTTGAATATCATGTTCACTTTTTGTAAAACCCACACCTGTTCATAATGTTCGACAAAGATGCGGCAGGTGGCGAAGTCCTTTTGGAGTAGGTACCTGGCAAAGTAATTCGATCGCAATAAAATGCATCATGACATTTATTAACCTTGCCGAAGAAGTTACGTTTTATTATAATAAAAACGAACAACTATTAGAAACAATTTCGTCTACCAACAATCACAGGTTCCTCCTATTCATAGACCGTTGAGTCAGTAATTTACACAAGGTTATTGACCTGAGTACCATCTGTATTTTCAAGAAAACTTTACGACGTTACTGTAAGAACGATTTTTACGATTGAAATAAAATACTCATTTGAAGAAAACGCCGAATAGCTCATTGATGAATTTTTGAAAATCTTTTTTATAAGTAATTATTATTAGTAATGGTAATTGAAAAATGTTCTACGATAATTTCACAGCATTCCATATTCTAAACAGTAGAAAAGTTATACTCTCAGTTTCATTTTCTATGAAAAGTACAAGGTAAGAGGGGAATTGAAACGAGGGGAACTATGCGCATAAAATCAATACGGTAGGCCTCTTAGTTCCCGCCTACAAAAGCTGACGATGCTGCGTGCGCAACAACATTAGAATCAATTTCGACTAGGTATTAAAACGTGAGATAAATTATGAATAAAGAAAGGATTAATAAATATTTTTTTCTGAATAAATCAGACTAAACCCTGTTCTTAGACATTTTCATGATCGTGTGCGGACGTAGTCTGCGCCGCCGAAGCCGACTGCCAGAGTTCAAGGCAAGCGCGCGCGGTCAGGTTCGAGGACACAGCGCCAACCGCGCGGCCCCTCGCAGTGCCTCCTTCACAGAAACCACTTCATAATAGTTTTTGAAATATACATCTCCCTTCTTCAATGCCTGTCTAATTCAGATATGATTTATATTACTGAAAAAATGGACGGTTAAAGTTTTCAGGCTACTTTTTTATTTACATATAGACCAAAGATTAAAATTACAGTGATTGGAGAAAACCTACATTTTAACTAAAAACTTATCACACAGCGGGTATAAAAGCAATGGGAAATATTTAAAAAATCTCTGGCCCAACTTCGTGGCACGTAGGTATCACATTTAAAAATATTAAACGTGAGTTCATGGCCCTCTAACAGACGACGACGTACGTACCTGACGTCCGTACGTTTTATTTATCAATGTAAATTATCAAATTAACTTGGATGAAATATTGGCAGAATTTTCGTAAAAACTGATTTGAAATTGTTAATCTAGAACATTTTAGAGTGGTGAAATTTTATTAAACAATAATCTATTTTAGATGTTACCACAAAATAAGAGAGAAAATCATATCTAATATGACATATAAACTCATCATAATTTCATGAATATTCAGATATTTAGTGTTTAACTTTTAGCTCGTTCCATTTGCTGCAGCCATTTTATTCGTAAACTATATAATAAAGTACTGAACTGAACTGAAATCCCACCGCCTAGTGGAAAAGTCTGAATCTTAAATGGATCTTTAAAAAAAACTTTCAATAAAATTATTTTACTATATTACACAGGACAATTTATGCTATAGGAATATTACTTGAAATGTTAACTAATTAGCTTTATTCCAACTATATTTTCGTGTGTACAAGGTATTTATTACGTACTAAAATGCCATGTGTTTTCTGTTAACGTTCTGAAATGTTTCCTGGTTTTAGTTACATTTGAAATTTTGATTTTATTTATCTTAAAAACTGGTTTTCCGTGGTTCAATAAAATATGACCATGTGAAATAATATAATCTATTCAAACATTTTCTCTCTTCTTTTATTGCTTATATGAGTGGACGAGATCACGGCCGGCCTGGCGTCAAGTAGTTAGATATGAATAAGTTCTAAGTCTCCGTTTGTATAGTAGAACCGCTGTCCGACCTTTTAATCCAAATGCATTACTGATTCACGGTATGGTGATACCTACTCGTAGGGGCTCAAAAGACTCCCTATCATCTCCATTTCAGATGGTTGCTTATAAACACTTCAGTTCATTGCTGATATAATTTCTACTTTTTAAGTTCGGTTTGGCCTTGTTGTTGAAGAATTATTTGGCATGTTAAGCCAAGTAGGCAAGTTAAAAGATTTGAGTACATAGTACATACCATAGTGTGTATAAATTTAAAAATACCGTTTAATATCCAATTTAATGAAACCTTTTCGTAAATAGTAAAGTATTGAACAAAAAACGTGCACGAATTAAATAAGTTATAAGAACAGGCCTGGTGTGGCGGTTGCAAAGTCAGTAGGCAGGGGTTGATCCACACATTTTTATCAAATATATCCATCCCTTACTGCCACCCTATACAAGACCTCTCTTTCATTACGTCGATTTCTGTTCCCGCCGAACGCCACTACGAAGTTTTAGGGGCAAGTATTTTGGAGGGAACTTATTCGCATTGGCAAAATGATAACATAAAATATAAACAAACAGCAAATAGTATAGTGTTTATGTTATGAGTATTAAGATTACGTCTGTAGGTACCACACACATGTCCCTTATCTGTCAGTGCACTCACAAGCACATTTCGGTGCCCAAAGAAGTGATAAGTGTAAGTTGACTTCACAAACATTTTATATCCAATAGTTATTATTCTAAAAACAGCTATGTATTTTATGGTAATATTTTTTATTTAAAATAAAAAAGTTGAACGTAGAACAATATCGTATTAAACTCTAACAAAAAAACTAACACAAATCGTGAAAAGCATTTATATTTTAATTATGTATTACGTACAAAATACACTTATGACAAAACTATTGTGACTTTGACGGCATATGTGCAAGTTGGCGCGAAAATTTATGTTGTTGCTATTCATGGGTTCGGACACCACTCAACACTAAGTAGACCGTGAGCTTCGTTTATTCTATCTAAGGCAAAAGAAAACAGTCGAAGTCTTCTAAACCTCTTACAACATATCAATCGAGTTTTATTAAAAAATATATATTAATCTTTATTAAAAGATAACGATATGAACGATAAGCGTTCATTAACTTTCATAATATTAATGTGTCCAAAAATACCAGAGCAAGGCTGCTGCTGTTAGTGATGTAAAATGGCTTTCTTATCTCAAACTACAAACTTTTTAAATAAATCTGGCACGATCAAAGTGATAGCGTTTATAAGGAACGTCGTATCTTTACTCAAGAACAAGTTTTAAAAGAAAATACAAGTAATATTAATTAGATAATCCTGTACCGTTTGAAAAAAGCGAACATGTAAGATTAATTGAAGTCCCTATGCATTCAGTCTTAGATAACGATTCGACTGTACTTTTTGCATTGCGCTCTTCATCGATGACAATAAAGTAAAATATTTAAATTCGTTGTTAACTAGCATAAGAATATTAAACGAATATCGAAAAAACTACGAATACCTTTATTTTTCTTAGTTCCACGTTAGTCCGAAACTTACAAAAAAAAGCTATTCCCAAGCGCGTCCTTGGGAGCCGTCTGTTCTGTTCATTGGCGTTTTTTGTTAACATTCGTAAACTACCTCGCTAGAAACCTTTGTAAAGCGATGGGGGCATCTTGAAACGAACTACAGAAGATTGCCATAGGCTCTCGTAATAATTATGATAAAAGTGAAATGATATTACTGGTGACAGGTGAAAAACTGCTAAAAAAGCCTAACACAGCTTATTACCTTCGATTTTCGATTTTGTTAGATTATCAGTAAATATGCTAAATAAATAAATACTAAGCGAATATACAATTGGTATATTGAGTCGCGCTAAAATTTTCGGGGAATATTACTGTTATTGCTATTCTTCAAACTTTTAAGCAGTTTTTTACTTAAATACGAAACAAAGAAAACTGTCGCGAAACGGATATATTACATACTTACCTACTAAAGGGCATTGGAATAAATAAATTGTTAACTTGATCAGACATCAATTCCATTCAATGAGATGAAATGGTGTTACAGTTTCGCTGTTAGGGTAGAACATGCTACATACCAAAAACAGGTTTATGGTACTACGTAGTGGTTTCATTGTATCGCCCTCCTACCGGCCAACTGTCTCGGCTCACTGGACTTGTTTGCGTTGAGAATTACTAGAATTACTGATAACCTTTGTTTTTATTAACTCAGAATATTTGATGAAAAAATGGGAAAATTGGAAGGAATTAAAATAAATTGTTTAGTATCATTAAAATTGTCGTATGAACTCACACAAAGTTGCGGTTTAAGCTACATTAGTATGCGTTTGTGAATCTGTAAAAAATAGTAGCAATTCCCGCCTTTTTTTTAATTCCTGTAGGCGGGCAGATGAGTTTATGACCCATCTGCTATGAAATGGTTACTAACGCCCATGCTCCATGATGTAAAAGAGCCGCCCACATTTTTAACAACAGGTCGAAATTACAATTGTACTGTAATTATGCCTATATTTTTAATTTATTTATTGTGTAAGAGGGCAAGCGCACGGTCGCCTTCTGTTAAGTGGTAACTGGCGCCCATTTACATTACAACATTTATTGCAGATAATTTCGAATGAGTTTTATATTTTTAAAAGGCTATCAACTAAAAATTAAGTTATTAGAGTAAAAAAAGTGTTAGACAAGCTACAGTATTAAACGATTCATATAGTTGAACAAAACATAGTATTTATATTTATTTCTCTTTTAACATTAAGACTGAGTATTTCAGTTTTGATTGAAATGTGGATTTTATCCTATTGCACGATAGGTACTATTCCATCGCCTTGGAAGTCGCTAACGAACACTTCTTATGTGTTACAATAATTTAATTGATAATTAAATATTAAGTATTACAATAATAATAAAAAAAATAAAGATATATTTCCGAAACATATACGAACAGAAGTACACCGAGCGTTTGTGTTTTTTACTATTTGTTTTTCCTCCTCTGAAAACAACTGAAGTTTTCTCTCATTTTTAATCTAATTTTGTTCAGATATCACGGGACGCTATTTCTTATCCATATATCTCGTTACAATATCGAACAATTAAAAACCAAATCATAGAGATCATTTATAAGGGACTACTTACTTACCATGTTTTGCAAAGGGATCGTAAATTGTGAAATAATTTGTTACAGTGGTGCTCAGACATGGATTTGTATATCACCGACTCACTCCAAGACATGCTAGACATCGACATCAAGAATGAAATAGCCACAGATCTTAGTAGTATATCAGATTTTCAAGTTAGTATCCAAATAAATTAATCATAAGTTATTTATCGCTACTTAAACACTAAAATTAAATTCCACTTTTATTCCAGGATTCGTTTGGTACAAATTTTTCCGACATGCCACCATTACTCGACATGGACACTGATAATTGCTCTACGTGGCTAAATAACAGTTCCAGTTTTGTTCATAATTTAGATTTATATGGATCTGAAGCCAATGCCGTTATGGTGAATCCAAACTCTGTGATGCCTTCAAACTTTGCCGAAACACCAGTAAAAAGTGTAGTTAAAGAAGAAGCGTCAAATGTCCTTCTCTCATCGGTGGCTAACAGAGATTCCGAATCGAAACACAATTCAACGCTAGCCAGTCCAAAAGAAGAAAAAAGTCACTTAACATTTTCTCCAAACACAATAAAAGTCTCTAAAGTTCACGAAACAGAGGAAATAAAAATAAAAAAGGAACCAGAAGAGGCAAGGCAGATGGTTATTTACGTAAGAAAAAATGACAAGACTGTAGTCAAAGATTTACTAAAAGATTTGGATAAATCTAAAGTATCCGCAGTGTCGAACACTCAGTCTACTGTTCGAATAAAAGCTCAACCGGAGTTGATAAAGGTCAATGGTAAAAGTTGTTCAATTTTAAACACAAACCAAAAAATAACACAACAGATAGGAACTAAAACAATTATATCGGGCAACATCCACATATTAGATGCTCAATCGATTGGTCAATCTAGAACAATTTTAGCGAATGGTAATAAGAATCAAGCGACAATACTAATTGACAATTCTTCGTTAAGTAATGGTAGACAGTTAATGAAGACTTCCATTAGTAATACTTATACAGTAGACAATAGTCAAACAAAGTATTTAAGTGCACACGGGAAGACTGTAGGCGAATTTCCTAAACCAGCATACTCGTATTCGTGTTTAATAGCTATGGCATTAAAGAATTCAAGAACAGGAAGTTTACCAGTGTCGGAAATATACAACTTCATGTGGTAAGTGTGATAGCTGGATCTTTAATAATTATTACAACGCAAAGAAAGAAAATGTATATAAAGTTTCTCCAAAATTTCAGCCAGCATTTTCCGTATTTCAAAACAGCTCCTAATGGCTGGAAAAATTCAGTGAGGCACAACCTCAGCCTAAACAAATGTTTTGAAAAAATTGAGAAGCCCTCTACAAATGGAAGCCAAAGAAAAGGTTAATAATTTATTACTAGGTATCAATTAAATAATTAAAAATTGCTTTAAATTGTAAATAGAATGAAAATGAAAAGTAAATTATTGTAGGTTGTTTGTGGGCGATGAATCCCTCGAAAGTTGGGAAAATGGATGAAGAAGTTCAAAAATGGTCAAGGAAAGATCCACAAGCTATAAAAAAGGCTATGGTTTATCCAGGTAAATTCCAAATATAATTAGTGTAAACGAATAATAATAATGAGCAGTATTTGTGAAATGGAGTCAAAGTACAGAATGTTTTAAAGGCATTTGTTGCAATTCCAGAAAGTTTAGAAGCTCTAGAGCGCGGCGAAATGAAGTACAGTGCGGTGGGCGGCGACACCGATATCGAAGATGATGCAGATGTTGATGGTGATACTGAAATGGACGCGGACGTAGAGATCGACCCTGAGGTCAAAGAAGAAGTAGAAGAAGAGGAAACCGTTGAACAGGTATAAGTCACAACGGACTATAAACTAGATCAAGTTTATTTTTCTTGATCATACTGTTTTCTTACCAAATTTTTATTGGTAGAAAATCATTTTAACAATTGTGATATGTGAGTGTCGCTGTTAAAATTCTCAAATTGCTTGCTATGGATGAAGTTGACCTAAGATGTAATTGATATGATTTTTATTTATTTGACGATTGGTTTGCTGTATGAGATATTTTTTGCTGGAAATGCAAGCCGTGATAAGAATTACTGAAAAAGACAAGCGAAATATATGTATCCACTGCAGGTGGAATGTAAGCAGTATACCATAGCTCGAAAACGTCGGTGTTACACTGTATCATCTCATTGATCAACAAACACTGCCTATTATCATCATCATCTTATAAATTTTCAAAAAAATTGCCATTTTAATATCTTTGTGAGTAGACTAGCATACTTGACAATGAGTTGACACAGTCACTTAGCTAACGGGGCGGTTTCCAAAGCAGTGGAAGACGGGCAGACTTGTTCTGCTAAGGAAGGAGGGACGCCCTGCGGACTCACCTGCGGGGTATCGTCCCATCGTGTTGCTGGACGAAGCGGGAAAACTGCTCGAGCGGGTGGTGGCCGCCCGCATCGTCCAGCACCTGACGGGAGTGGGTCCTGATCTGTCAGCGGAGCAGTTCGGATTCAGGGAGGGCCGCTCGACCATCGACGCGGTGATGCGCGTGCGCGCCCTCTCTGATGAGGCTGTCGGCCGGGGTGGGGTTGCACTGGCGGTGTCGCCAATGCGTTCAACACCCTGCCCTGGTCGGTGATCGCGGGGGCGCTGCAGTATCATGGCGTCCCTGCGTATCTCCGTCGGCTGATCGGGTCCTACCTCGAGGATAGGTCGGTCGTGTGCACCGGGCACGGTGGGACGGTGCTCCGCTTCCCCGTTGAGCGCGGTGTTCCACAGGGGTCGGTCCTTGGTCCTCTCTTGTGGAACATCGGCTATGATTGGGTCCTGCGGAGCGCCCTTAGCGCTCCTCTCCCGGGTCTGAGCATAGTTTGCTACGCGGACGACACTTTGGTCGTGGCCCGGGGGAAGGATTTGCGCGAGTCTGCTCGTCTTTCCTGCGCTGGCGTGGTCTTCGTCATCGGCAGGATCCGACGGTTGGGTCTGGAGGTGGGGCTTGATAAATCCCAGGCCCTGTTGTTTCACGGGGCCCGGAGAGCGTCGCCTCAGGGGGCCCACCTCGTGATCGGAGGCGTTCGCGTCGAGATCGAGGCATGCGGGTTGCGGTACCTCGGTCTCGTACTGGACGGTCGTTGGAGCTTCCGCGCTCACTTTGAAAGATTAGGTCCCCGACTAATGGCGGCTGCCGGCTCGCTGAGTCGGCTGTTGCCGAACGTCGGGGGGCCTGACGTGGTGGTGCGTCGCCTCTACACGGGGGTGGTGCGGTCGATGGCACTGTACGGGGCTCCCGTGTGGTGCCACGCCCTGACCCGCGACAACGTTGCGGCGTTGCGACGTCCGCAGCGGGCGATTTCGGTCAGGGCGGTTCGTGGATACCGCACCGTCTCGTTTGAGGCGGCGTGCGTGCTAGCTGGGACGCCTCCCTGGGACCTAGAAGCGGAGGCGCTCGCTGCGGATTACGCGTGGCGATGCGATCTCCGCTCCAGGGGGGAGCCGCGTCCCGGCGCGGCGGAAGTTCGAGCGCGGAAGCTTCAATCTCGGCGTGCCGTGCTCGAGGCGTGGTCTCGCCGCCTGGCGGACCCCGCCTACGGGCGACGGACCGTCGAGGCGATCCGCCCGGTCCTCTCGGACTGGGTGAATCGCGACCGAGGACGTCTCACCTTCCGAGCGACGCAGGTGCTCACGGGACACGGCTGTTTCGGTCGCTACCTGCACCTCGTCGCCCGGAGGGAGCCGACGCCGAAGTGCCACCACTGCAGTGACTGCAACGAGGACACGGCGGAGCACACGCTCGCGTACTGCACCGCTTTCGCGGAGCAGCGCCGCGTCCTCGTTGCAAAAATAGGACCGGACTTGTCGCTTCCGACCGTCGTGGCTACGATGCTCGGCAGCGACGAGTCCTGGCAGGCGATGCTCGACTTCTGCGAGTCCACCATCTCGCGGAAGGAGGCGGCGGAACGGGAGAGGGAGAGCTCTTCTTCCCTCTCGGCGCCGTGCCGCCGCCGTCGAGCCGGGGTTCGGAGGAGGGCGTTTGTCCAGCTCCAGCCCCTATGAGGAGGCAGTCTCCTCCCGGTGATGGTCACGGGGCGACCTAAGGGGGTTGAGGCTGCGCTGCACACTACCGTCACTCTAGCGCGCTGGCACCAGGAGGACGGGACGGCGCGTCGGCGGCTGCGGACTGCGATGCGGTCCGCATTTTCGTCGTCGCTGTCGTCGCCGAACATACTGTTGAAGAGCAACCCGGTCGGCGGTGTACCGCGTTCCGACCCGGCAGGCTGGTTCTGGCCCAGCGGGGTATCCCGGAACACCAGCGGCACCGCCCGGGCGGCCTGGTAGGGCCGCCGTACCGCGGAGACCGACGTCGTTGGTCGTCGACTATCGCCTCGACGACCCGTCGGTCGGGCGTCCTCGGGGTGGCGCCGCGTGTCTGGTTGTAGTGTTGACCGCGGAAACCCCCCTACTCTAAACGGGTTCTGACCCCGGACGGAGATCGGACGTCGGGTGTAAGAGTGCAGGGGAGTCGTTTAGTGGGTGGGCCCTAAAATCCTTGGGCCCGCGATCTGCTCTCAACACCTGCAGATCGTTGAGTCTCACATACCCCGCGCGCCCCCTAGGCGCGGGGACCTCGTAGGAGGTTCGGCCCCCGGCCCGAAAAAGTCACTTAGCTAAGCCGCTGCTTACTGCTCTTCTTATTAGACATGTATAACCGTATTAAAATGTATTATTAGAAATTTTAAACTGTGCGTATGTCAGATCCCGCTGCTATAGTTAAATAATGAACTGTTATTGATATATTTTTTTTAATAAATTGACCTTACAATGTTTTGCTCAGTTCGAAAAAATAAATTATCTAATACCACAAACCTATGTATATCTACTAAACATATCCTCAATGAAACACATAATATAAACAATGAAAACATGAAATGAAAATACCCTATTGCCACATCAAAAGTGGGTAGCCACTAATTAAATTGTATTCACTGTGTTTTTTCTTCTCATCAGGAAGTGTCAGATCAAGAGTTAGAAGTAGATGAAGTTGTGGAAGGTACGGGCATGGTGGGCGGCACGTACCGTCTGTTGGCGACGGGTCCGTCATCATTAACGTCATACATTACAGATGTTGAGTCCGGTGAAGAAGTTAGCGATGTCGAGGTGAGAATTTTAATTGAAAAAAATTGTCTGTTAACTATAAATGCATTTTTTGTTTGTTTATATTAGTCGCCATGTTTCAGTACGAAAACTGTGTTACGTGCCCAGTTTGGAACCTCTTTCATAAAGCTTAACCTAATACTGTTGTACCATTAAACCGATAATTTAGTAATGCCCGGTTCCGAAGCAATCTAATTATATTTCCGATTAGACGTATAGTTCCCGCAATAGATTGAAACTCGTTTCATTAGTCACTTTAGTTAGGTGTTGTTGGTATTCCGTTAGCACTAATTGATACAACATAACACTTTTTTTTACAGGTTCTCGATAATTCGTATGAAGAGGTCGATTTTGGAAAGCCTATAAAGTTTGACTTGATGACCGAAAACTATACAAGTAAGTATACAATTTTCTGGTATTCCGACTTGTAGTGCATAACAATGAGTTCAATATTATCTCTCTACCTTCTATACCGAAAGTCCTGATGAGCTCGTCATACGAGATGGTAAGTCTCAGGAAAACTATGGAAAGGTCCCCACCGCCCAGCACGGATCAGTACCCGGATGGCATTTATAAATAGGATCCACAAGCTCTCTTGCCCACTGGAAAAAAATCCAGCCGAGTCGTAGTGAGCAGCCGAAGTAAGAGACCCGTCAGTCTTACGCGGCGGTTGAACTCACCAGCTCTTTCCGTGAGCTGTGCCAACCAATTGCACAACCTGTACATATTTTAGTTTTTACATTTACAATCCTAGCCCTATCCTCATCTTGATTACATTCTGTATCATGTTAAGAAAAATTAAAAAAATCACGTTTAAGGCAAATTTTATTTATATATTTCATATGGAATTCGGCAAAGTCCGAGCATTGGCACGATCTGCCTTGCTCTTTTAACAGAGAAGCGTTTTGGATATGCCTGCTATGTTTTCCTAGACAAGGCTGTATTGTATGTACGGGTTCTATTCGTTACGTAGGTAGCTGGGTGGAGGTTATGGCTTTACTGGTGGTAGGACCTCTTGTGAGTCCGCACGGGTAAGTACCACCGCCCCGCCTATTTCTGCCGTGAAGCAGTAATGCGTTTCGGTTTGAAGGGTGGGGCAGCCGTAGTGACTATACTGAGACCTTAGAACTATATCTCAAGATGTGTGGCGCATTTACGTTGTAGATGTCTATGAGCTCTAGTAACCACTTAACACCAGGTGGGCTGTGAGCTCGTCCACACATCTAAGCAATAAAAAAAAATAAAAAAATAACATGCCCAAGTCTACGCTTCCCTATACAAGTTTCACAACAGGGCACATGGGAGTTAACTCGATTTGAGCATGTTCAAGAAGGGACTGGCCTCGTGGTCTTGCAGTACCCATCTGCAGAGGTGGTGATTTTTAGAAAATTTTGAGGATACCATCGCGAACAATCATCAAGAACCCAGAACCACCGTCCTTACATGTCAACTGCCTTTGATTTCATCTTGGAACATTGCCTGCAGCTAGTGATACAACTCACCTATGATTCTAATAGGCCACGATTTTTGTTTGTCCTTTTGCCGACCATGCTTAACATATACGTTCCACGTTGATCGTTTGACCATTTACTACAAGGCCATACCGTTCTCTCGCCCTGGTTACCTAGCGATGACGTAGTATCCCAAATATTCGTCCATGTAGGTCAACAGATTGGAATACTCTTGGGGGCGTGACCTGACTTTATCCCAGTGATCTGGCTGTGTAAACCGACTAAAAGAAATGTCGCTTTAGGTGGTGAGATTTATTCAGATGTGAAGTAGGTACTCTCCTTGGTACATTGAAATCTAAACGTAACTGAAAATAAAAGAGTTACTGCCGAATCTGTCGCTATGAATGCTAACATAGCTTAAGCTTTCTAATATCTGACAGTAATCTTATGCATAATCGGCATAAATCACATATATCAAAGTTACAGACTAGAATCGAAGAAAGAGTTTTGTGTATGGATTGTGTATCAAATCGATGCTATTGATGATGACCTTTCAAGTTGCTCTTTCCCCACACGCTTTTCATATTGCTCACCTATACTTGTAACCGTACTGTCTATTGATGGCATGCATTTCAATAAAAGACTATAAAAATATATTACGTTGAAAAATTGGCTCTTTAAATAAATTTCAATTATGTCTTAATTTTGACGCTTGTTTGACAAGATTGTCGTCCGCTTATCTAGTACAAGAAAATGCTTCAATGGAGCGAAATTTCACGCCTGGACAAAAATTTGTGCTTTAAAGCTTAAAGTACTGCTCCTATTATAAATCGGGGGGTCCCAAATATTAGCTATTTCCATTGTACTCTATACTGAAGAAGGCCGTTTGGTTTGTCAATAATACTGATCTTATGGGACCTCTGGATAAACGGGGGACTTCAGTTCTCTTTCTGTCAGAGTGGTATTCATCTTTATTACATGGAAACACTGCATTCATCAGGGAGATAACGTTATCAGAAATATTTTCTCCACATACTATTCAAGTCTTACCAGATGGAATAAAATTCTCTCTATGGTCATTCGTTAGTTTCATACTCTATCATATCATAAAAAAGGAATGGTACAGATTATAATAAAATTAAAATGTCAATTTTTATTCCAGTACATCCAGCGAAACGTTCAAGAAGCAGCTTCATATACCAACCAGTATCAACACAATCCCATACAAGCAGACGAAAAACTCCGCTCGTCAATAGAGTCGCTCTTATTTAAGCATATCCCATTCAAGACTTGAAATATATGATCTAAGAAAATTAATTGGGTCAACAAAACTACAATTAACATAAAATCTCCAGTGATTTTTCAATTACTATTAATATGATTAAGATAAAATTATTCGAATTGTAATAATAGCTGTGAATTGTGTGACTGCATTTTTATGTTGTAATTAAATATAGTTTCCTAGTATCTAAGTTTATTTTAAGTTTTACTTTAAGTGGACATGTGTCACTTGTTACATATCCTACACCGTACCTACAATTTGAGTGATATCTTGATTTTGTTTTTGCCCAGGGATTGTCGTATATTGCTTTTTTAGATTCATGTCGTCACTAATTTCTTTTGTTAGTTATTTTCCATTGTTATTTCTTAAGTGGTTGAATAATTAATAATCAGCCATGAAACAGTACAAAGACGTAGCTAGGCTACTGAATCAATATATTTTGTGCGAATATAGTTTGTAATTATTTGTAATTTGCATTTAATAATTCTAAATTCTGTAATAAAATTAAAACAAAATGTCTTGTTTCAGTGGCCATATAATAGGCGGGTACTCTGAAGTTTTCCCACCGCTGCTGTGTAAATATGATATGTATTTATAAAAAAACGTTGACACTGGCAGCTTCTTATTACTCTGTCTTATAAAAGATACAAGGTTATAATAGTAATATTCTGGTGCCTAGATAAATTTAAACGGATTTTGTATCTCCTCAACAATTGTTGATGAATCTCTAACTCTATTGAGGGAAGACGCTGTTATTATTATTCACTAACTAGACTAACTCTAACAAAGCAGCACAGTTAACTTTCGGCGATTCCGATATAAAATTAAAGTTAAATGACTTCTTTTCAATAAAATCTATCAAGGCAGAAAAACTGTCAACCTAAAAATGCTTGAAGTGATATTCAATAATATTGGTGTTCAATCTAGATTATTGAATAATCTTAAACAGTCGTTTATTGCTTTTGTTGAGTTATATCCATTGCATTTATAATAACAATTAGAATACAATTTACCTTATGTTATTCGTGTAAGGGAGAATTCGTTATGCCTTTTATATACTACATTTGTTAAGATGTTATTAAAGACATAACTTATTTTCTATTGCATAATTCAAAAGAGGCCCACATAAAAATTGACTTCGACATAATGTTTAATTTGAATAATAATATGTCGCAGTTGACACTGACTTCGAATATTTTTATATTGAAAACAATTTTGGAATGCTTTCTAGATAAATGAGCGTGTTTAGTCGAATTGGTTGTGTATGTTTAGTGTAGAGAGTGTTGGTAATGTATTCGGGATTAGAAACCGAAGTAGGAGGCTTGAAATTATGTAGACATTCCGAGGTACAGGATTTTCACAAATTGTTGTTAGTACTTAAAATTTCATCACGACTAAATATTCCGACCTTTCATTTTTAATAAAAAAGTAAACTAATTATAGTTCACTCTCAAATTTTTTCTTAATAATACTACAGAAATCCGTTTTCCAAAAAGTTTACACCCTATTTAAGAATAAAAAACCGGAAGCCTTACTTATGCGGAATTGCCTATGCTGAAATATTGTGTGATTTGATCAAAAAGGAAAAAATCGGTTTTGAAAAACCATAACCATATTATGTACCCATAAAAAGCATGAAACGTAGATGCTAGTATTAAAACATACAAATATCAATAATTGGAAAAATAATCACAAACTATGCCAATTTTTAAATAAGTTTGTGTCAATTATACATTTCACTGCCAATATTCAACATTAATATGCGGTTCATTTAAATGGGTATGGCTCACCAATGAGTTTTTTACTGGTGGTAGGATCTCTTGTGAGTCGGACGGATAGATACCACCGCCTTGCCTATTTCTGCCGTGAAGCAGTAATGCGTTTCGGTTTCAAGGGTGGGGCAGCCGTTGTAACTATACTGAGACCTTAGAACTTTTACCTCAAGGTGGGTCGCGCATTTGTCTATGGGCTCCAGTAACCACTTAACATCAGGGGGGCTGTGAGTTCGTCCACCCATCTAAGCAATAAAAAAAAAAGAGTTGCATTTAAACGCAATAAAGTATCTTTTAACTTGTGACGTTCATCATGATTTGGTCCGTTTGAAATATGTAACGATTTACGTTAAACAGATTTATATAAAAAGATAATTCTGCAAAAGAGAAAACCATGTAAAAAACGATTAAAGAAAATTTTCTTTTTTTTATACTATTTTTTAATTGCATCAACTGTTTTAACAAAAATCAGAAACAGCATTGCATTTAATTAATTTGGATTTTGAGTAAATGTTCTTGTGTATATTTGTACAAACAGTGCAATTTTGTAACTGCGTAACGAATATTTTCCAAATTGCTTTTGTACACATGCGCTAATTAACAAATTAACACCAAATTAATAATACATTTATAAAATAATGAACTGTTATTTTTATTGAGATATAGAGAGAGAATGAATTTGGTCCTCGAAATTAATAGGAATGGTCATAAATTACCGACAATTTTCAATCTCAAAGCAGTGTTAACAAAGTAGTTGTAATTTTGTACGTATATTAGTGTATTTTTCACTGCCAGTATTTCAACATCCAATTAAACATTAAGTAATAATAATAAGCGTAGTTTAATTTAGCTATTACATTGCGTTACTTAGAATGATTTTTAATAATATTTCGTAATAAAAATTAAACAAACACAATTTTTTTTTATTTATTGTAAACAAAATAATACGCTCCAATGCGCGACTGGAGTTTCCTGTAAATGCGATTATTATTGAATATAAGGTAGGCAAAGGGAGTAAATGTAAGCATCATACATATTTATTCGAAAATATCCACCGTTAAACATACATACAAAAATAATCACTACTAGTACATGTGTTGCTGTCCATCATCAGATATGATCGTTTTGTTGTATCCAAAGTCATTTCATTTTGAAAAAATCTACTTAAATAACGATTACAGGATTTAACATGCCAGAAATTTAATGATTTTGACTTATTATTTATTCGTAGATTTTAACAATGTTATTTATGCCTGCAGTGTTCATTAAATCACTATCACTATGCCTAATTAGCGATTCCAATAGTAACACCGGTCACTCACATGCGCACGAATACGCAAACCCACAAGTGTAGGACGACATTTGCGAATGATTATGCAAAGTTTTCGCTGCATTCGTGGTTTTCCAAGCTGTGTCGGTTTTTTAACAGACATCAAAGCGCGCGAACCTCGAACCTTCGCGTAGTCTCCCACACATTCGCTTGCCCAGTTGCGCCGACGATTGCGAAGGTAACGGACGTATCGCCATTTTCATAGTTCGTGACGTCTACTGTGTAGCGTATCTTCATCAAAAGAAATCCCATAAAAACAGCATGGCTGTTTGTTAATGATGTCTGGGAAAGAATTAAAAACTCTATTTCTCTTCAATGTTCTATTGACGAATTAAAAAGGAGGAGAAATTCGTGAGACATTCGTAAACAAGCGTAGGAGGAAGCGCAAACGGGTTCGCAAATTGAGTACCGAACCCATTTGCACAGCCGCTAGGTTTGCGAATGAATGTTTGACGGTCCTTCACATGCGCGCAAACATTCTCACACAACAAATCCCACTCCTCCTGGCTGAGCCATTGCTCGCCCACCTGTCCTGGTGAAACTGGAAAGGCCTCCGGGCCACCAGTAATCTTTCAATCATAAAAAAAGGGTAAGACGCCCGATGCAGTCGTATCAAGCGATGCAACGGTGTTCGAATCCTGCAGACGGGTATCTGTAAACGGAATCCCCAGCGTTAAAAAAAGTGAGTACCAATTTTTCTAATGAAATACGTACTTAACAAGCATTCACGACTGACTTCCATGGTAAAGGATAATAAATCGTGTAATAAAAATCAAACCCGAAAAATTATAATGGGCTGTATGCTCGTCTTCCTACAAGGGCAATAAATAAAACAATAATGAAAATTCGAGTCTATTAAAGTAGAATTATTTTGTCCGTGCAGTTTGGGTCATAAATAGTCGGAGCGGTGAAGCGAATATTTCGCTCTCTCTTCCACTCACGAGCCTTATGGACGGGCATAGTGATGCGCATTATTGTTTTCGATAAGGGTTATCGATAGTGTATTTAGTTTTGTAATTTTGTGGGTTAGTGATAAAAATGAACGTAAAAATCATTAATCGAACATTTACACTACATATCGCCGCAGCAAGTTAACGAGAACGGCAGAAATTAACACGTTGTAACTTTTCGGGATCTATTTTCATTTCAGTGAAAATTTTTAACACCCTATTTTTAACGCCCTAGCCGGGATATGTTTTATGACCCAAACTGCACCGACAAAATAATTCTACTATAGTTACATTATAATTTAGGTTCAAATAGGAGGTGCATAATCTCACTTGCAACTTCACTATTTACATACTTTGATCAATATTTTTTTCATGTGTTAGGATGAGCCATGGAGTTAATAAGTGCCTAAATAATAATAAAATACTAACTATACTATGGGATAAGCTCAGTACCTATACTATTTCCATTTCTTTGTTTTCTCGATGACAGTTCTAATTTAATAGTTGTAGTGCTGTGACAAAATAAGTAATGATATCGATCGCATATATTTATTATATTTTGAACAAAGACACATACAACAAAAACTTTCAAATATATATTTTCAAGCTGGGAACACTTAATGGCCCACCACCTTTTTGTGTTTGTTTTAATATGTCACTCGCAACAAGACGGTTGTGCTATATAGTCACCACATTTCTGTTCATTGAGTTTTTTCACATCAAAGGCTTATTACACTTGGCTAAATTTAGTCGACGGAATTCAGAAGCAAATTTAGAAGAAAGTCAGAAGCATCTGATTACACTGTTCTAAATTCAATTACTAAATCAATTATTGTCAGCTTAAACGCGACGAAGTAGGACGTGTCGTGTGTGTAAGAGGATGGCCCAGCATTGTCTAGACAACAAAAAATTGGTCTTGGCGTAGCCCTCGCTGTCGGCTCAATTGAATCAAAAAAAAAAGAAAAAGAAGAATATTTATTGCTGCGTGGAAAGTTAGCAAATATGAAGATTATGAGTGATTTAGAACCAGTAGACTTCAAAAATTATCAACGAATGGATTCGAGATCGTTTAACCTAGTATTAAACCTTGTGACACCGTTTATTCAAAAGCAGGATACTATTCTACGAGATAGTATAAGTTCAAAAGAAAGATTGGTTGTAACATTAAGACTTCTTGCAACAGGAAATTCGTATCAAGATTTAAAATTTAGTTCTTTAGCCCTTGTCGGGCTATTTATAAAATGTCTGCCACATTAAATAAAGGTAACGAAAATAAATACTTTTTATTCGGAAGTAAAAAACAAACAGTACCGTCCTTACACACGGAGAGCTATGGGACGACTGATATCATTAAGTAACTAAATGCGATTACAACTTCCTAAATGCGTTTCTAATTAGGCTTCTAAATGATTTAACTCAGTCAGAAACCATCCTTGCTACTGAATTTAGTAGGCTAGCTTAGTGAATGCTATTACACTTCACTAAATTTAGCCAAGTGTAATAAGCCTTTTATCCATACGATTGCTGCCCAGCTGTCAAATATCAAAATGCTTAAAGGATCTGTTCTGAAAAGGGAAGTGAGAGAACTGGTGATCAAGGTTCATAACTACTTTGAAGCAATCAAAAATTGTATCAAAATGATGGCCCGCTATTAGCACTGTCGCAAGTGTGAGAGCGTATTGTGGCCGCCTTAGGAATTAGTGGAACTACTGTTTAAAAAATTACTACCGAAGTTTACGGTACAAGCGGCATGCAGGAAAATAAGCTTCATACGCCGAAGAAAAAACGCCAACCACGTCGTGTGACATCGGTTAACAACTACGACACTGACGCTATTCATCGTCAATATATTATTATGAATATTACTTGCGCAAAGAAATTCCAACACTTAAAAACCTTGAAGCATACTTTACCTACCTCCCTTTTACAGCAAACAAGATATTAGATTTATTACAAAATGCATGTGCAGAACTAACCGCCGAACACTGGGAAAAAATTGTGAGAAGAGCCAAAAACATTATAGCGTCGGATTGGGAAATTCATGTGGCATTCGATAATATAAAAGTATAGAAACTTATAATATATGTTGGGGAGAGCTCATCGAGTGACAGTGACGCTTCGTCAGATTTTGTTAAAAATAAATAAATAAAGAATCAACACAATATAATTAGATCTTGTAATGAAATGTAATATTAGTTAATAAATTTGTACAAAATTACCCGGTGATAGTTTAGTTTCTTACACTTTGTAAAAAAATATCGGGTCTGTTATCGTGTTACGTTTATCGATAGTTGCATCCCTATGTTTCTCCGACTCTGCTATGACCTTGTACGTGCGTAAGCGTCATATTTTTATTAAATAATGTAGGGCTCACTGAATTTGTCCCCCATTTTTTTGATTTTCGATTTATTTTTATTTTTAATTATTTGTTAAATATTTAAAAATTTATTAATCTTAGCGATAAAAATAAAGATATCTAGTAAGGGTAGGCCAACTTAAGGGTGATCATTTGTTTAATTAATTATAAGTAAATAAAAGACGAACAAACGATTTATTTTTTTTGCGAATGAAAAATGATAATATGAAGTGAAATGAAATGAAGTTGATTAGTAATATGAAACATGGCATGAAATGAAATGAAATTAGAGTAGACGATATTGGATGAAATATAATCTCAGTAAAATGGTGGTCATTTACTAAGACTTTTTCAGTGAACTTTTTGGAGCATCTCGAGAAGTTACGTCCAGCAGCTTTTTTCCCCCACATTTGTGCACTTTCACAGATACTAAACAGTTAATAAACTACCGCCATTATGCATTTAAGCCCGAAGAAACACAAATAGACAAAATAAAACAAATCCCAAAGTTCACTCCTTGCGTTTCCGCCAAAAAGTCGTAGGATAAGTTCATCATTTATTTATTTTCAAAGCAACTGATTAATCCCAAATCATTATTTATTACTTAAGGTTACATTCAATTCATTACATAATAATCGAATCTCGAATTTCCAAACCGAAATCGAATTTTTTCTATAACAAAACCAATTTGTTATAGAAAAAATTCGATTCTTCTCGATCTAGATCTCAGAATCTCAGATTGCATCCGTGCTTGACCTAATGATAGACCTATATAGTTTCGTTAGGTTTCCTAATTCAGTGATAATACCATATTAAGTGTATTATCTATGCTTATACCATAGACAAGACATATATGTTCATACTCATACAAACAAATTTTAAATCGCGCACCTACCTGTATAGAAAAACAAAGATTTTTAAGAAGAAATAACACACTAAGAATTGTAGTTGCATTTAATTTAATTTGAAAATGTCAACACGTGAGATACTGACCTTACAGTTTGGTCACTATTCAAATTATGTTGGTGCCCATTTTTGGAATATACAAGAGCTCAGTTTTGATTACAGTGGTACTGCAACTACCGATCTAAATCACGATATTTTATACCGAGAGGGTCAAACGTCGAGGAATGAAGTAACTTACACACCCAGATTACTGATAGCTGATTTGAAAGGGGCTTTAAAAACTCTACCACAAAGTGGTGGTCTCTCGGATGACGCACAGGAAACAGATTTACAGTGGGATACAGTAGAAAAAATAGAAGAACCCCCGCCAGAAAAAAACCAATATCTCGCTGCTATTGATTCTGTTCAAACAACAGTAGCTGATGGAAAGAAAGATTACAATCTTGAAGAGAGTGTAATCACTTGGACAGATTACCTGTATCCTCGTTTTCATCCTAGAACTGTGAATGTAGTGAATGAGTATCAACACGGAAGTAATAAGGCAAGTTTTACAATTTGTACATATATACATCTTGTTGTTACAATACATTTATTGTTATATTAATGTGATTGAAATCAGATCTAATCTGGATAGTTAAGGAAAAAAGTCTAAAAGGCTTTTGTGTACCAGGTATGATCGTACAGAAATGGAGGTATGATAAGCAGTTACAGACCATTTGGGAGTAACCGTTTTACCAAATGGAATGTGGCCCAAGAGAATGTTAAAATTGTAGTAATTACAATTAATTACCAACAATCAATTATTGTTGCAATATTAAATTAAATTCACATCATTTCATACATTCAACTGATTCTTTTAAAATTCAAATGAACTATATATTTAATATAATATACACATATTTATTGTATTCAAATACGATTCATTGTAAAATTTTCAGGAAGCTTTTGACATCTATCCAACTGGTAGAGGAGTATGGAAATCTGATTATGGTGATCTATTTAGTGACAATATCAGAAAATATGTTGAAGAATGTGACAGCATGCAAGGTTTTCAAATAAATTTTGACTGCACAGACGGTTTTGCTGGCCTAGCTCTTGGTTGCATAGAACACCTTTCTGATGAATATACAAAACCTATTTTGGCCTACCCTATTATAGCATCACATTTTCCTGACAACAACTCCAATACACAAGAAGAAAGAGATATATCAAATTTAAGAGATTCCATTAGATTAGTGAACATTCTTCTTTCAATACAAGAATTATCTGAGCATGCCACTATGTATGTTCCTTTATGTACAGGAGAAAAGGGTTGGAGGAAACCTGGTAATGCAAGAACATTTGACTGTCTAAATTATGATCCAAAACTATATTATCACTCATCAGCTATATTGGCATCTGCTATTGACACGCTCAGTCAAAAATACAGGCATAAAAGTAATATTCATACAATGTCTGACATTTGTGCTGATATGACAGGATATGGACGGAAGATGACTGCAGCATCTTTGGGTATGCCAATAGCAATAAATGAATCCCAATATCTTATTGACTATTTAAATGAACGAATTCAACCAATATACAGCTGTATAACGCCTGGTTGTAAAATTGCTAATGACAAACTTTTTCAACTGATTACAATAAGGGGTATACCAGAAAGTTATTTAAAGGCACCACCAAAAGAAGCAAAGGCTCAACAAAATTTACCAGCATATAGGTGTAACAGCGTGAAAGAAATGTTTGAGTTATATTTTCAAGCTAACAATTTCTTGTCTGCTACAAACTTAACAGTTAATGAACAACCTCTAAATTTAAAAACTCCATTCCCACAAATATTTACAAGGAACTTGAATAAATATGGATTTATTAAAAATGATAACCGACTCGAGGATGTCGAAAGTTGTGCTGTGATAGCAGGTTATCATAATGGAACTTTCCTTGCAAATATGATAGAAAAACTTCATAGAGACGTCAGTAGAATAAGATTTGCAAAATTACACAAGTTTAAAGAAGAAGGCCTTGAAGCTTCAGAATATACAGAGAGCTTGGACAAATTAGCAGAATTTAAAGACAATTATGAAGATGATTTCGAATTATGATTGATTCTACTTCTTTTTCAACAATCACACAATGGGTCTGTTCATTTTTGTAAAGATATCATGTGAGGATATTTCTTAACAATTATAGTACCAGTATTGCATTTTATATACGTTGTGACTGTTGTTAAATAACATGATTTGGTTCACCAGTTTCAGCAAACTACATACATTATTACTTTTTCACATCGTCGCCTCGTGCAGTACTCTAGTGGATGTGGGATACACAATTAGCATCACCTTCCACTATTTATTGCGAATTAATCACGACAGTTGGATCCTACTTGTGTGAACAAGGCAAGGAACTGCATCCCATACAAGATCATCATCAGCTACTATCACATGCTATCACATACCAGAGCAACAATGCCTTATACCTCTTAATGTAAATGTGTGTTCAATGATCATGATAAGAAGTTGATTATCCACTAGAAGTTTTAATAAATGAATTAAATAAAACTATGAATAAAACTATTTTATCTTTATTTAAAAGATGATTTAGGTAATAGAATTCATTTCATCCACACATAACCCATTGTACACATTTACAAAGTCTTAGCCTGCGGGAATCATGAAGAACGTTCAAGGGCTCTTTCCTTCATTCTGCTGATGAACGCTGCACCTTTGTTTTTTCTGAAGTTTTCATAGGGATCATTCAAACTGACGCCAACACCTATAAAAAAGATTCAGTGCTTTAAATTTTTTGTTTTTTTTTGTTGCCCTTGTAGGCCGACGAGCATACGGTCCGCTTGATGGTGAGTGGTTACCGTCGCTCATGGACCTCAGCAATGCTAGGGGCAAAGCCAAGCCACTGCCTACCACTTAATACTATCCAGAAGTCTCTTTTGAAGAAAGACATGTCATAGCGCTCGGGAAACACCGTGGAGGGGAGCTCATTCCATAGCCGGATGGTACGTGGCAAAAAAGACCTCTGGAAACGCACTGTCGATGAACGCAGCAGTTCCGGATAATATGGATGAACTCTGCTCCGATAGCGGGAGGTGCGATGATAAAAAGGAGATGAAGGGATTAGGAAGGAAGTACTTACCTAATTTGAAAAATAATAATTTTAACAACATTACAAACATGATTATTTATTACCTTTATATTGGTCTTGTCTATCTCTTACGAAACCGCCACTGATAGGTTCTGCAATACCCTGTCCTGAAGCACCAAGGCCCCCTGCACTCCAACCCATCTTTTGTAGCATTTGATGCCCTTTATTTGTAGAATCTATACCTCCGGAAGTCGTGGGATATGCTCCACCACTATTTAAAAAAAAGTTAATGCAAAAACATTTTTTCAATAATGACCAAATTATATAGTTGTATAATAAATATACATATATATGCTATTTTATTTGATAATTGTCTTCTAGATGGGTAATGTACTGTACACTGTACTGTGACTGAACCTTATAACTCATGTCTCAAGGTGGGTAGCGGCATTTACGTTGTAGATGTCTATGAGCTCTGGTAACCACTTAACATCAGGTGGGCCGTAAGTTCTTCCACCCATCTAAGCAATAAAACAAGTAATTTTTATCACAACTTCAGCTGCTATATATATATAAACTATTGTAGAAGGCTTTCTCATCAAGACTTTTTCGATTCAAGATTATTATTGTCTCTAACATAACGTGAATTATAAATTATTAATTTAAATATCTCAAACGAAATAATGAAGGTTAAATAAAAATTTGTGCTTAGCAACAATGTCTGCTTAGCTAACAATACCGCACAACACAAATCAAGTCGAGCTTTTCTAAATCCCTTCGCTTCGAACATTAGCTATAGAAGGCATCTGCACAACGACCTATGTATACGAGCGTCGACTATGCACGTCGACGTTAGCGCTGTACGTCTTTACCATCAGCCCCGCGATATTCTTGTTTTTTAAACATACATATGAGGTATGCCTAATGATGGTAGGTACTTGTTGTATTTTCTTAATTATATATACGAATTATTGATAATTGTTATTTGACAGTAATTACTCTAAAAACTTTTGTTGTATATATGCACACTTTCCGGTGTAGTGCTCCGCCGTTCAGTAGCCCTACTACGGGGAATTCGTGAACCATTAAGCCGCGTCATTCTTACGAAGCGCACTGCCGCAGCGAGAGTTATAAGATATACATTTTTAATTGACATACGATATGCTATATTAGCTATTTATGAATGAATCACAAACATCTGATAAAATTCTCATAAGATATTCTGTTCTTTTTATCTGTGCTAAAAACGAAGAAACGAATTGATTCGCGCGGTATTGTTTGCCAACACAATATTATATTAAAGAGATAAAATTCTCACAGAAAACTAGGTGGTGTTGGCGATCTAGAACGTTCCACACGGCGCGATCTTGGTGAGTCTCTGTGTCTTTCTCGTTCGCGGGAATTACTACGTGATTTTGATCTTGACCTCGACCGGGTACGTCTTCGTCCTGAGAATTAACAATAATAGAGAAACTCAACTTGGCATAATATAAAACGATCGAATTAAGTAGTTAAAATAGACTTAGTGAACTTTTGTATTGACACATTATTATTCTTATTATTTATTGGACTGATAGAATAGAATAGAATAGAAAAAAAGCTTGTTTACTGCTAAACATAAGCTTCTTCAAGAAACGCCAAGACGTCCTGTGCTGCCTACATCCGGACATTTTTGAGATCATCAGTGAGTTTTTGGGCCACATTGTGAAAAAAATACTTAAGCCTAATATATTTGGAAACATTTTACACACATAGACAATATATGGGTACTTTTCACAGGTTTATATTATACTTCACTTTATATTATACTATACTAGCTCAGGCAAGTCAACCCCGTTTATTCACACGCTTGTGTTTTTGTGAACGTTTGCCAAGGCTAGCATGCAAACGTAGTATTATTTGAAACATGTATTATCTATACATTAATATAGTATTATAAGAGACCAGCTGTAGCCATCCGCTTCGCTGGGCATTTAAAATTAACATTATTATTTCTCACCCCCACAAAGATTCTCATCATTAACGCCCCCGCAACTGGTGTAGGGAGTCCAACACTCATATAAATATTAGTCTATGCATTAAGTACATGTATTTTCTACGTGGATACCAAGTTTCAAGTCAATTGGATGTATGGTTCAATAGTTATAACGGAACATCCGTAAAAACCATTGTAGATTTATATATTACTATAGAAGTATAGATTATTCATGTACGAGATAAAATTAGAAATTGTCTACACTTAATTCAATAACCAGAATCGTCGGGTGTAATGAACAACTAAATCTCTACTACCTCATGATATTTGAATAAAAATTACCTTCTCTTGCACTTTCTCGCTCTCTTTTCCACATATTGTGTTTTCTTTTAGGTGACTGTGAACGTGATCGTGACTTCATTGGTATATTAGGTTCGGGTGTTTTACTCCGTGATCTAAAATAGACAACACAAAGTTAATTGGATCAAGAATTGGGATTATAATTATTTTTCATACAAAATCTTTAATGTGTCTTGAGTATATATATTTTACCTGTATCTTCTTCCTGGTGGAGTAGGTTGTTTCTGTAAATCCTTAGGAATTGGACTGGGTGATTTCGATTTTTGTCTATAACCTTGCGCTATAGCGTCTTCTTTCATCTTTCTTGCTGAATTTTTTGCTTTGTAATACTCGTATAATCCTAATTTCTCCCACCCTTCACTGCAAATTTATTAAATATAACATATAATGTTCTTCTTCAATATTTACCAACAGTGAGGTTATATCATGTTTTTATTGCCATTAGGGGCCATCCATAAAGTACGTCACACGAATTTTAGGACTTTTGAACCCCTCCCCCCCTCCTTGTCACATTTTTATAACCCCCCCCTCCTGATGTGACGTCACACATTTTTAAAATTTATGTATGTATTTAAAAATAATCGAGAGAAAACAGCTATTTTCATTTTTTACTTATTTTTATTAAATAATAATCTAATAAAATCAACATAAAGTCCAACATTTCATAAAGCTTTTAATTTTAATTTTAAAATTTTTAATTCAAATACAAACTTTCGTTTTAGTATTTTAAATTTTAACATGTGACGTCATAAAAATAATTGACCCCCCCATGCCCCTTGTCACACGATGTCACACTTCGGTGATACCCTCCCTCCCCATTAACGTGTGACGTACTTTATGGATGGCCCCTTACTGGCAAACAACCATCACTATTCTGTGAAATCACTGTAACTATATCATCACCAGTCTTTACTGTGATGGACAGTTACTATACTATGCCTTAAATCCAGTGTATATTTAGATGCGAAATATAATTTTCTGAATTCAAAGGAATATATAATAGAATAAAAGCTATTTGAAAATGAGACTCACTTATCTCGTGGACGTTCATGATTCGGCGAGGCAAAGAATGCATCAACGGCTGCTAAAAGTCTATCATTTGGAGGTGCTGGTGGTGGTAAACGAATTCTGTCCGGGTCTAATGGTTTATAGTTGTCATCTTCCAACTAGAAGACAATGAAATTTAGCATGCAAATTAATTATTTACATGTATGATAAAGAAAGTATGAAAAAAAAAATCCTTAAAGTAAGAACATAATTACCATAATAAGTGGAACCATTAAACCAGCGGGGAGTTCGAAGTATGGTACTGAAGGCATCAAATCTTCATTGTTAATTTCAGGAATTAATGGTGGAAAACCTGGTGGAGGTTTGCTAAGGTCAGGAAGACCATTTTGGAAAGCCTGCAGTGGTGCATTATCAAGAGGCTTGAAGCCTGGTGGTGGTACGGAGAAGTTTACATTTGGTAGATTAGATAAATCAGGATCTTCAATATTTTCTTTCTTTTGCTTTGCTATTTGTTCAAATATTTGGCTATCATAACTATTCTCATTTCCACTGATACTGTTGTTTGTTGGGTAATTATCCCCACTTTCACTACCATATTGCTGACTATTTGAGTTTGCATTAAAGTTTTGATCATAGCCACCCATCTGTGGATATCCTATGTCACTGAAATTACTATTATGAAAATTTCCCATATTACTTTGTTGCTCATTTTCATTGTTTTCTTGAGTTTTTTGCATCTCAAGGGCATGTTTTTGCATTTCCAATTGTTGTATTTGTTGCATTGTGTGACCAACAAAAGCTTGGTGTTGTGATTGATAACTGCAATCAAATAGAATATATTAATTTTTTAGTTATATTGAACACTAATCTGTTTTATTCTTGCCATAATTTACTTCTCAAAAGTAGATTTAGTTTGCTGTGTCAGATGCGTAATAGCATTCGCATGCTGTGAGATTAAGGCGTTCTGATAATCTTGGTAGGAGCTGGTGGGACTCTTCATTTTTTCAATTACTGCTGTCTCGAAATAGTTAGACTTGGACTCCCAAAGACGAAGTAACTTGTTTAACTTAGCTTCCTGCTCCTCTGTCACCGCTGAAACAGCAGAATAATGAAAAAGTTGTCATATGGGTCAGCGTGATACTAAGCAAGTTACCTGACTGACGAGAGAACCACAGGTGGAGTTCTAAAGATGCTTTGAGCTGCAGATAAGAATTTGCATTCGACAATAAAGACAAACCTAAATCTCGAGGGCATTATTATAAATAAGTTACCTATACTGGCATTGCAAAACATTGGAACCACCACATTTTCCAAATTTTTCTTGAGATCTTCTGCGTTTTTGCGTGCACTGTAATTAGGAATAATAGTATCATAGACACCGAATTGACAATAAAAAAGGGACACAATACTTTATTAAAATATGTTTATGTTTTGCTTAATAGCATAGTACAAAAAAAATACATTAACATTTAATACTTGTTGTAATTATTACTAGATATATTTTATATCCTATTCAATATCCCACAAATAATGACAAATACGCTTTACAATATTTAAACATAATCCTTTATTAAGCACAACCAATCAATAATTACCCAAACCATTCTAAATGTACACTTTAAATATCAAATTTGTTTTTGGTACTAACCAATGATGGAGTACATCATTTACAAGGTAAATGATGTGTAGTTTCTGAGTAAAAGCAGCACCAGTTTGAGTGACTTTTCTAAGCAGGTGTTGAGATATGACTTTGCCAGCATCATGGGATGTAGCATGTTGAAGTATCCAACCCTTTCCTAATGTTACATGTAAAAATAAAATACAGATTCAAAAATACAAAAAATAAAACTGTTTGTTCCCACAGTAGCAGTTAGCAGTATTTCGAGTATTTCTTGAGTTTGGGAACATGATGTTTGGTCAGTCAGAATAGACAAAAAAATTTGCAAAATATTAGCTAAGATTTAAAAACAAAAATAATATAATTGTATATGGATTGATTAAATATTACATACAATATTCAAGAATGTAGAGTATACAGTTGAGTCATAAGTTATTCAGTTGAATTTAAAAAGTACCTGAAGAAATACTGTCCTTAGTGCAACTGTCTATTATTGGCTGTAAGATATTGTCAAGTTCACTAAGATTGATGTTGTTCTCATCAGCCATTATCTGTAAAGACTCCATCTGTGCCTTGCTGACAAGCTCATTGATCTTCACTTGCTGCTGTTGTATCAAAACCTAGAATGCATATTATTTAATTCATAGGAACTTATTGGGGTGTTTCATATGAAATATTGGAAAATAAACAATGTGTACAAATCTCAAAACTTAGTTTGAATTTCTAAATTCCAATAGTTACTGCATATATACGATCTATATAAATAATTAACTTATTTGTTTTCTTTAAACAAAATATCCAAATAGTGTCTCAATAAAATATATCAAGTTATTTCAGTGTACATTTCTTATTGCCTTAAATAGGTGGATGAACTGGCATTAAATGGTAACCATAATATAATAATATATCCTACCAGCCAACTTGATACATGAGGTAATAGCTATCACATCATTAAAACCAGAAACTCTTGCAGCAGAAATTAGTAGAAAGAGTATGGCTAATAATGACTAATAAAAATAATACTACTGGTAATTTTATGTTTATAATACAATGTTATTCCTTGACCATAGAGGTACTGTGTGAACATGTGGTATTTTTTGAAAAATGGTTTGATCCCAGCACAATCATCTCATTCAATATGAATGCACTTGGGTGTATTATCCATAAGGCTATTATGTTAATACCCCGCTTTTAATGTAGGTAATGCAAAAACAAAAATCTAATCTATGCCCAACTACTTTTGCATGAGTAGGTACTGTAGTCATAATAATAGTATACATAATAATGTAGTCTTAATAAATTCAATTTATAAACTACAATGCAAAAAAAAAAGGTATCAAAAACAATAATCTTTAGTAACAAAATATGTTTTCCTTCTAGACCTCTATTTTACAGGTGGGAAGACTTGTTTGGCTTGATGTAAACTTACTTAATCAAACAGAAACACTATCATTACATCACACCACCAAGCAATTAAGATCATACGCATGTTTTTACTAATTTACTGTACATACTTACAGCATGTTGAGCATTTAGATTATTTTCTGACTGAGTAATCTGTTCTTTCAGCACATTGATCTGTGTTGTGATGCTGTCGATTTCTTGTGGGTGCTGAGGAAGGGGAGGCGGGGCAGAGTTGACTGCAAGCCACTGCTGAAGTACAGGTGCCGCCGCCATCGAGGCCGCTAGACCCAGCTGAGCAGGCGTCGCGCTGGCCTGTTGGGGCATTACATATTGCCTGTTCTGTGCCATATAGGCCCCGGCGGGAGCGGATGCCGCCTGCCCACCGGCCGTTTGCTTTAGAACTATAAACAGCGGAGGTTCACTTAGATTGGTTAAAACAAAACGTATCAGCTATCATTGATTATGGTGGATAGCTTCTGTCATCAGTTTTGTTATGCTTACTTGCTTGTTCTGTCGTCACTTTGTATTGATAGTAGTTGAAGTACTCGCCGCCATACAGGAAACTAAATTTTGGGTTATTTTTTTGTTTGTTCTTGGTCATCTTCTCAAATTCCGGTCCATTTCTTGCGACGAATTGCGCTAATTTGTCGATTATGTTGCGGAGATCTTGATCTGAAAATATATATTTTATAGTAATTAATGTTTATTTATAACTGGATTTACTTGAATGCAAATATATTGTTATGTGTGTGCGGTACCTTGCGGTGGCTGTGGCAGTTCCATTTTTATCGTTTACGAGGTTATTGCTTGATGTAGCTTAGTGTCTTAAACTAATAGACTATTATTACTTTAACGACATTTTAATGTCATTTTACCAGAAAATAACGATCTAAAAGAGATGTTATCACTATTTTAATTCTTTATGCGATTTATGTAGTGCTGTATATGATTAAAACACATCGGCCATTTGTAAATTGTTGGCTTTAATATTTTATTACTAGACTCAAATACTAGGTGTATAATCTATGCTTACAACTGTCAGTGTTTCATAAATATTATGTGTAGTGTCTATGGTCACTATTTAACTCCTAGCGCATTGACGATCTTGTATGTGTACGGTTATGGTTGTATTTTTACAAAATATTTGGTTTATACCTACAAAATTGCTGTTTAACATATAGAAAATTATAATTTATATTTTTATTATTTTGTTTTTACTTTTATCAAACAAATTCACCCATGTCAATAATCAATATACGGGAGTGAATAAACTATTCAAAGGCATTTTGTACAGCCTCTCGGGAATTGATATTTTTTCCAAACCTTGGTAAAAATAGATGTCTGTAGGCGCAAGGTCTGGTGAGTATGATGGATGATGCACAACTTCTAACTCCAGTTCTTGTAGCTTAGACACTATTTGTTGTGCTGTATGAAGTCGAGCGTTGTCGTGTAGGAGCAACGCGGTCGTGAAGTTAACTAAGGCTGGCAAGAGATTCCCGAGTTTCTTCATCTTTATGTCCAGTTCACATCCGCAGTAATTCCGGTGCCATTTGGTAAGAAGCTATGTTGAATTATACCAGTAATACACCACCATATAGTGACCATGACTTTATTTGCATCATTAATGTTGGGATCAGTTTGTGCGACATTGCTACCGCGACGGAACTAGTGTTCCGTAGTTTTATGTATTTTTAGTCGCGTCCATATTGATTAAAAACATACCAATATAATGAAAGCAATACACTATTAAATAGACAAATGACTGATTTTGAAAATAGACTTCAATATTTTTTTAATTAAATTCATTTGTATTTAAAATTGATTGCCACACAATTGGACAGTGTTCGACAATTCAAATGGGCAGTGTTTGATGATTTAAATGAGCAGTGTTTGCAAAAGATAAGTTATAAGGTAAGGACCTATTAAATTGTAAACGATGTAAGATGACAAAAGCCACGTATTAGTGTACACTCTACGATAGCCACGCCAGTGAAGAACTCCCCCGAGTTAGTATTATTGTTAAAGGTGGAGAGTAGTTAAAGTGGTTTTTTCACTTGTTACCGCAGAGATTAAATTATCTCTGCGATTACAAGTGAAAAAACAAAAAAGTGAATAAAACGACCCCATTATGATTTTTTCAACAGTAAATAATTTACACTATCTACAGTCCGCGCGCGAGCTCCGAGGATTTTTTTTAAAGGAATGTTGACGTAATGAGCTAGTGTTGTAATTAGTCGATATTGCGCTATCGATACTAACACATCTTAAGCCTCCGTGCGAGTGTAAATTATAAAATATGAGGGTATTATGTACTTGAAATAAAAAAAAAACAATTGATCACGTATGAATTTAATTTAATGTACTGATACTTATTGAACAAAATGAACGTGAAATCTTATTAATTACTCTCGCAATCAGATTAATCAGTAGTTGAAGAATTTGATGTACTCTCCTCTTGATGTCACTCTCCTCACGTACTTCAATAATAAATGTTTCGACAACATCCTCCATTAAGCCATCCTTTTGCCAGTAATATTCCTCTAATGCTAAGACATGTTTAATATGCTAGTGCTTGCCATTCCTTTTTCATCAAATGAAATAGCTATTTGTGCAAACAAAAATACTTATAAGTGTAAGACTATTTATATTAGAAATCACACGTAATTAACACTGTTATCGAAAAATTAAAGACGAGTCGATAAGCGTACTCTCACGTTAAGGTCGACACTAGTACTGGGAGAGTGCTGCGTATGAAGCGACGGTCGGGCGCGGTGCACGCCCGCCCGCTTCCTCAGCCCCCGAATCCTCGGAGCTCACGCGCGGACTGTAGGGTGCCTTTAACTAAATATATTGAAAGGACCCATATTGTGAGGCTTGGAAAGTATAATTTGGATTATGTCTATTAGCTCCGGTAACCACTTAACACTAGATGGTCAGTGGGCACATCCAGCGATCTAAGAAATTAATGGAAAAAAGAAGGTCAGGGCTCAAATTACTGAAGTGCCCATTTTTTCATTAGTTATTGCAAATATTATATCATTAGGAATTATTATATTGTAAAAACAAAACATACTAGGCTTTTCAAAATTATAATTTACACTAGCAGACCCGGCAGACTTCGTAGTGCCTCAATCGATAAATAAAAAACTTAAACTTTTGTATAACATAATACTTAAAACAAACAAAAGGAACCCGTCGGGCGGGGGACACATCAAAGGGAAATTATAAGTGTTATTTTTATTTAATTCCGAGCATTTTCATGTATCCTATGTATAATGATATGTATAATCTACCTTTTAAACCTTTTCTGAACTTCCACAAATTCAAGACAAAAATTAACCAAATCAGTCCAGCCGTTCTCGAGTTTTAGCGAGACTAACGAACAACAATTTATTTTCATATATATAAATTACTTTTAGCATTTCTTTGCAAATTCGAATTTCAAAGATTAAGTTTTTCGATTTCTAGACTAAAGAGACTTTATTTTACTCTACACTAACTCGACTTAACTCGACTCGACTCAATCTCCAATGTGCGTTTTGGTATAACTCGTAAAAATAATTTTACGAGTTATACCAAACTCCACTCAAACATGCTTCGAAAATTTTCGTCACCGGAGTGGAGTAAATGAACTGTCAAGTCAACCTTGAACATTCCTCAAGGCTGGTTTTCTTTAAATATCCAAACCTTTTTATCTATACTTTTAATATTATCATTATATAAAAACATATTTTTAATATTATAAAGCTGAAGAGTTTGTTTGTTTGAACGCGCTAATCTCAGGAACTACTGGTCCGATTTGAAAAATTCTTTAAGTGTTAGATAGCCTATTTATCGAGGAAGGTTATATAACATTACGCTAAGACCAATACAAACGGAGCACCAATAAATAATGTTTCAAAATGGGATCTTTTTTTCGTTTTGAGAGCTTCCACTGCGTGCGCTACGGAAACGGTTAAAGTTTTGCTAAAGTATAAGAGAATTGTCCCCTTTAAAAGATCTAAAAAAAAGTCCGCGACAGCATATGTCCATATGTTAAGGATGGCTCACTATAACGTGCTAACCGAATTTGTTCTAAAATAAAGTATTATTTGTGAAGGTGTTTTTATAAAGATGATATTAATCCCTATCCAAATAAATACGTTATTCATTACAACATTGAAACACCCAAATCACTTCAAGATACACTTTGACAATTATAGAGTTTTCTGGATTTCTCCAAGATCCCATCATCAGATATTGATGTAAACAGGCGCATTCGGGAACTCTATCCTTTCGAACAAAAATAAAGAAAAAAGAATTATCAGAGTCGGTTGAAGCATTCTCGAGAAATCGGTGAACATACATAGATAAAAAATTATAGTCGAATCGATAACTTGCTCTTTTGAAGTCTGTTAAAAAGCGTGATTTTGGTACCTTAAATAGCTCTTTAACATTCTATTGTGCAAAAATATTTCTCATTTTCAACGTTAAATGAAGAGGCGGGTAAAATTAAGCGTTATGCCATAGTAACTATTCCGCACTTATGAAGTCGCGGGCAAAAGCTAGTCTCTGATAAAATTTCATAACTGTTTAATATTGTAGATTATATTTACCGGGAAAACATATTATGCATTGTTCAGCTTACACAAAAATCAATGAATCACACAAATGACACAATTAAATGTTAACACAATTAAAAAAGAGAACCAGCATACATTGTGTCATCAATTCGGTTTTTATTGGTTAAAAATGAAATTCTAATGATTTAACACGAATTGAGTCCTGAATAATTCGAATTGAATCCGAAATAGGGAAAAATATATTCAATTTTCGACTGTTTGACATCAATTCTGTGATTTATATATCGATTGACGATCGATTGTACAAAATCGACTCTTAGATTAATAGGACTCATATTGGCGTCTCTAATACTGACTGTTTATTGATCGCTTTGTCCAATGGATAGTGAAGTTAATTCAATGCAGTGCGGTCATTTGTTGCGAGAGTGACGGTAAGATTATGTACTGTGATGTCAAATCAGTCTACTTTTCGTGAATCATTTGTCAAAATTTAGAGCAGTGTTTTTAATCAAAGAAGAAAGTTGCAAAAATGTCTTCAATGGTATGTATGTAGTTAATTTAGAAATAATTATTAATACCATGATACACTCTGTAAGGCCACTGAAAATTCAATTCTAATTCACAGTACAGTCTCTTAAAAATTAGTAGTTTTTATTTTATTTATTTTCTTAACCAATGATATTGGTCCTTTTAATTTTAAAATGAATTTCCTTGAATCCTATCGTATTTAATAAGTCTATGAATAACTAATAAAGGTTAAATTGTTTACAATAAAATCGTAACTTGTAAAAATTGCAAAGTAAAAAAATCTGTTTGTTTTTAGTTGTAGTCGTATAATAAATATTATGTATTATTATTCGGCAATATATTGTGGGAGTTTAAAATAGTATAATTTTGCTGCAGCGAATGAAAGCAGCCAAATGTCCATCTGATGAGCTTGCCATCACCAACTGTGCTCTAATACATCAAGATGACTTTCCAAGTGACATCAAGTTAGTATAATAGAATATAAGTATAGAAAGATACATATGATAAGTAGTTCTTTCTTTAAATGAGGTTTGAATTTTTTTTCGATCATTTGTTATAATTTAGATCTGCCCCCAACAGTGCCAGTGTACATGAGCTACAGAAACCATACAATTTCTGGAGTCTCACATGCTTCTGCTAAAAGTTGTTTTTAAAAATTAATGTAATAAAATTTTCAATAATCAGTCTTATTTATATCTATGACTTACTCCTGAAGACTCCTGAACATAGCCTGAAGGATTGCAAAGTCGATGTGACAGTGGGCAAGGCTATATAACTTGTAGAACATTATTAAATATCTATCATTATTATGTAATTTTAATATGTTTATCAGTATTTATCAGAATCAGTTTTTATGTATAACAGGTAAAAAAGTACATACAGGCATAGTTGAAATGTTTCATTCAGAACAATTACTTCTAGTCTCATATAATACAGTATCGCACAACATGGGACTTTGTAGGAATGTATCTACTGTGTTAAAGGAGGGTCACTTGTATAATTGGATAAACAAATTCTAGAACCATCTGGTGTTTTCTTGTTAGTTTATAAGCTTACACTGTGAATTTTACAATCCCCCATGAGATATGAGGTCAAAATTTTAATTATATTGTGTAACGGCTGTCACTGCCTTCAAACATATTTATGTGACTACATTTTGGCAGAAATGAACTGAAGGGTGGCTGATCCGTCAGTCCTCTTCTGTATCTAATAGGACTTCTTGCAAGGTCAGACCAGTATTTTGTAAAGCACAAGTGTTTGTCCAGGTCTGAAGTACCTCGGTCAGGGCTTTCTATAAATTTAATAGCCATATAGCTTCTCATTTCAAATGACTTCAAAATTAAATATTGTCTCAAGGAAACCCAATAATTTGCCAATTGGAAGTTTGCAGAGAATCTCTTAAGATTTACGACATGCACTAGTTAAGTATTTCATAAGAAAAAATTGTACCAACTAGAGCTTTTTTATTCTGATGGCTACGGAATATCTAAAGTTTCTCTTTCTGTAAAGGATTCTCTTTTTGTAAATAAACATTTTTCATATACAGATAATATTTAGCTTTTTCTTTCATTTACCAGGCATATTGAAGTATCTACAGGACCATCTCAACACTTTGTGTTCAGCATTCGGTTTTACAATGGAGTTGACCGTGGCACGGTTGGATTTTCTGCCCCTCAGCGAAAATGGGCTACCCTCTCTATCGGTCAAGTGAGTTTACATGCACTATCAATACTTTTTTTTAGTACATATTTACTTGTTATTGTAGGTGCATGGTGATCCCATCGGCCATGTGATTGGATGTAGATACTGTTGCTCGTTGACATCAGTAATACGGGGGGCATATTTAAGTAACTGACTACAACAGAAGAAATGCATTAAATCTATCATGAAGAAGGAGATGCTAAAACTTCGGAGAATTACCTTGATGAGGAATTCATTCTAAAGCCCGATAGTCTGGGGGGAAGCGATCTTGGTTAACACACTAGAATTAGATGAATGTAGTGATTACAGATAGTATGGATGAACTATGATATAGTATTTTGGGAAGTGAGTTCTACACCAATTTCCTGAACACTATTGTATGATATAAAATAGTCGATTTATTATTTATAATAAAATATATTTCTTTATACATACATGTCTCTGCTAAGTAGATCACTGCAAAAAATGGTTTGTACTTAACTAACAGCTGGGATATTTTCAACGTGAAGATGAAATCACAAGTCAAATAAAAGCAACATTTATATGTCGACAGGTTGCAATCCGTGATCATGAATGTAAAGCATACACTTCTTAAAATATATAAAACTAGTTTTAAATAATAGTTTTTTTTTCTCACCTATCATAATATAATATTTTTAAAAACAAATCTGATTTTTTCATACAAAACGTTTTAATTAGTCGAAATGTAAATACACGCTAGACTTGTATACGTATAATTAAATAGCGCGATTAGATAATAATATAATGGGGGAGGCATATGTTCAGCAGTGGAAGTCCGTGGCCGAAAATAAAGAAATTTGATAAGAACAAAAAACTATGTATAAACCATGTATATTTTTTTTACTATGCAGACCATTGACGTGAAGCCTTTCAAACCCTCTAGTGCTGAATGCCTTTGCAGCGTAACGTTGGAAGCCGATTTCATGATGAAGAAAACGTATGTGTGAATTCAATCTGATTAGTACTTATTGTTGTTACGTAACTTTTCAGTCATCATTTGAAAATAATTTTTAAAATTTCCTTGTTTTTAATAGATTGGGTGGAGCAATTTATTTTCAACTGTGTGATTAAATGAGCATAGTAATTAATGCTACCCAATATCATTATAATGGCAAATAAAGTATGGAATTGGCATCTTAGAACGAACATACACAACAACAACATCTTGTTAGCAAAGAAAAATGAAATGCTTAGTTTAATAATATCTATAAATCTCTACTGTCTCAATGGAATGTCTTTTGTGCCTTTGAGATAGCACTGACGATCTTGAGATTTGGGGATTCAAAGGAAGGAACAGTGAAATGCATTTAATTCAACTAAAGAATTTTGCCCCTTGCATAAATATTTCATACGTAAAGTTGCCTATAGAAAAAAAACGTTCATTATTTTGGCATAGCTATCCGCGAGTTTTAGACGGGATTAAACACACACAAGATTTAATAAATATACGCATATGATGCAAAACCGCCTTCGAAAATAACTGATCAATAAAAATCTATTGTATTTTTCTAATCTAAAAAGTAATTTTCGTTAACTACTAGGAAAATTTGTTATAAATTATTGTTGGAATGTATTTCCTCTCCCAGAACATCAACGGATCCATATGATTCGGAACAGATGGCCAGAGATTTCCTTATTCAGTTCGCCAATCAAGTTTTTACTGTCGGACAACAGCTGGCTTTCTTGTTCCAAGAGAAGAAAGTCTTGTCGTTGATCGTAAAAAATTTGGAAGGTGAGTTTTTTTATGTTTGTTATTGGAATATAGACGAGCTCACGGCCCGGTAGTAAGTTGTTATCGGGGCGCGTGGACTTCAACAACGTGAATGAAATAACCCACCTTGAGACATGAAGCTCACAGCCTACCTGGTGTTAAGTGGTTACTGGAGCCCATGGACATCTACAACCTAAATGCGCCACCCACCTTGAGATATAAGTTCTAAGATCTCAGTATAGTTACAACGGCTGCCCTACCCTTCAAACCGAAACGCATTACTGCTTCACGGCAGAAATAGGCTAGGCGGTGGTACCTATCCGCGCGGACTTACAAGAGGTCCTACCACCAGTAAAGTACCAGTTTAGTATCTGTGAAAGTACACAAATGTGGAAAAATGAAACAAAGCTGCCGAACGTAACTTTTCGGGATCCTCCAAAAAGTCCACTGAAAAAGTCTCAGTAAATAACCCCACCATTTTACTGAGATTATCTTTCATCCCAAATCATTTCATTTCATGCCCTGTTTCACATTAATCAACTTCATTTCATTTCATAATATAATTTTTAATATAAAAAAAGTTTTCATTAAAATTTAAATAAGACTTGACCTTAAAGGTCTTAGTTACCAGGTCATAAAATGCCTAAAAAACAATTCCCCAAATTGCCAAATTCCCCAATTCTCATTGAATATACGGTTTATAATTGGATGTATGATGTTGTGTGTGCAGCCGTCGACGTGCAAGCTTTAGCGGCCGGAGCCAACGCCGTGCCCCGCCGCGTGCGGATGGGCCGGCTGCTGCCCGACGCCTCGGTGCAGTTCGACAAGGCGGAGAATTCGTCTCTGAACCTAATCGGGAAGGCTAAAGGGTGAGTATGGTATACTGTTACAGTTTAGGGATCATCGGGAATAAGGGACCTTTATAATAATTGTCGCTTTTGATGAAATGGAGACTTAAAACTGTCTCAAGGTGGGTAGCGGAATTAAGTTTGCTGATGTCTACCACACTAGTTGATGCAGTTACCAGTAAGTTCGCCAACATTTAATAGTTAAAATTTTTTTACGCCATATACATGTTTTTGCATCTCGGAACAAAATTACAAAAATTCAAAGAAACAAGTGGATAAAATAACATCATCGAGGTTCGGAACAAGGTTATCCGGTTAGCAATGCCTTTTATTTTGTTGGTGTTTTTTCCCTACTTTTGATACCTCGCTGGCAGCTAAGGGGCCATTCAAGCTTCTTAAGGGTCTATTCGAGTTTCCTAAGGGGCTATACGAATTTCCTAAGGGGCTATTCGAGTTTCCTAAGGGGCTATTCGAGTTTCCTAAGGGGCTATTCCAGTTTCCTAAGGGGCTATTCGAGTTTCCTAAGGGGCTATTCGAGCTTCCTAAGGGGCTATTCGAGTTTCCTAAGGGGCTATACGAATTTCCTAAGGGGCTATTCGAGTTTCCTAAGGGGCTATTCGAGTTTCGTAAGGGGCTATTCCAGTTTCCTAAGGGGCTATTCGAGTTTCCTAAGGGGCTATTCGAGCTTCCTAAGGGGCTATTCGAGCTTCCTAAGGGGCTATTCGAGTTTCGCACGTACCGGAACTATGCAAAACATTAGCGATTCAATCGGTACTGCGGTGCTGATCTTCCGTCGACACCTGCGGCGCGACGTGCACACCTGCGTCAGATCGATCGATCATTCCTACAGTACCTATAACAATAGTTATTTTTAGTAGTTTATATTGCATGTGACTAGGAGATGTATGGAAACGGTAGTGCAAGGTAGAGGGGGAAGAGGTCGACCGAAGAAGACACGGATGGAGTGTGTGAATGACGATATGAGAGAAAGAGGAGTGAGTGTTGAGATGATGGCTGATAGAAGAGAATGGAAGAGAAAAATCAGGTGTGCCGACCCCGCCTAGTGGGATAAAGTGGAAAAAAAAGAAGAAGAAGAATAGTTATTTTTTTCAGACGTATAAAAGTATATGTACATTAAGGAACGAAATAAGTGCCTGACGACTTACTGATTCACCTTCCTTCCACTGCCTCGCGCTCCCTGGGCTCAGCGTCGTTTCCGGAGGTGGGACCGTCTGTCCCTTGACTGGTACATGATGAATATATTGTCGCTGGTTCTATGTTTACGCGTGACTTGCGTTGGATAATTTTTGTTTTTGTTATCAATAATGAATGCCGCGGAACGCGTGTGTTACGTATTCTATGCGACGGCGATCTCTGCCCGTAGGCTTGGAGGGATTGCTTAGCATGCTTCTGGTTGGCTAGTCGGCCGTCTACAAGCGAGATCGAACCTTACTACGCCTAGGTTAAGACTTGTGTTGTCTTGAAGATGTAATATATTCATTACCTAATACTCGATACTAATAAAATATACGAAAAAAGAAAAAATCTGTTTCAGTACGAAACAGTATAGTATAAACGAAAATCGAATACAACAATGATATATTTTTGTGGAACAGAAAGCAACCGCGACAGTCGATCATCAATCCGGACTGGGACTTCGGCAAGATGGGCATCGGCGGTCTCGACAACGAGTTCAACGCGATCTTCCGTCGCGCGTTCGCTTCCCGAGTGTTCCCCCCGGAGGTCGTCGAGCAACTAGGTAACGACGCGACCTGCCCTCGGCCCTATCTCATACACCTTCTTTAATGTTCCTAATTAAGCCGATAGCCTTTAGAGCAGCGGTCGGGGAACCGGGGTAAATTACCCCAAATGGGTAAAATGAAATTTTGGGGGGTTAAAATTAAACTTTTGTGAGTAAAAAGTATATATTGAAGTGAAACTTCTTCAGAATCGTTGTGATTTGAAACTCTATGAAACGAAAAACGAAAAAATAATATTTTTTTTCAAAATTATCATAGGGGCTATAATATGAAAGATGCTAAAAAGAGCGATTTCTTTTTTTGTTCTTCGCCGTGGAGCAATATCAACTTACACAAAAATATTTTGGGGTAATAATTAAGAAAGTTCCCCGACCGCTGCTTTAGAAGCTATGTCAGCGTAACCTAGCAAGTAGGTGAGCTCGCGAGGCTCAAACTGTATGTCGTTGCCAACGCTAGCCCTAGCAAGAGCGGTGCTTCGCAGAATCTAACTACCGGATCGGAAACGCGACTTACTGAGAAGATTCGGCGAGAAACTCAGTGGGCTGTGTCTGTGGGTTAGTTTACTCGTCGAGCCTTTCATCGCAAGCGACGGGTTCGACGAGAACGGTGATCGGTGACTCATACATGGACTACGCTTTAGCATAATATGCTATTTTTGTTGGGAGCTGGCTCTAAGATGCGGATGATTAATTCACCAAAGCAATTACCCCCCCTCTAATAATCAATTAGATATTTATTAAGTACAAGTCAGGCCTGAATGTTACCGTAAACATGTACATAATATATGTATATATGTCGAGGGGTGTAACGCTATTTGGTTTAAGCGACATTTCGCTTGACACGCGATATTTATCTTTGTAATTAAATTTGCGTTTTATTTGGTATTAACATCAACAGTTTGATGTTTTTAATTGAACTTCAATTACGTTTACCCCATTCAAATAGCCGAAGTTTTTTTTTATATTTATATTTTTTCCACTTTTTAAACTTTAATGTAAAGTTGCAGAAATGTCACTTAAACCAAGTATCGTTTCACTCGTTGATATAATACTAGATAAAATATCTACATTGAATCTGAAATATCTACATTGAAATCTATACCGAAACATTTTGATAAGCCATATTGTGAGCATACTCTGCTCTAGTAATGATAACTTACTGAAAGCCACCAATTTGTTTTAAATTAATATAGTTTGTATAATTTTTATGATCCACTTCATTGATTATTTAAAACCCGAAAATTTTACTAATTTATATAGACTATCTATATTCTCACGGCGTACTTACTCTCTTACGTATCCCAAGAAGATTGCGTTGTAATTGGTACTGTTTCTATTTTTTATTGCCCTTGTAGGCAGACGAGCATACCTACCCAACTGATGGTGCGTGGTTGCCATCGCCCATGGACTTCAGCAATGTCAGGGGCAGAGCCGAGCTGCTGCCTACCATAACTCGGTCTCAATCTTCAATATCGAATTCACCTTTCACCTTAAAGGATTCACAACGCTTTCACAAATACAATGTAATTTTATAAAGTTGTCGTGGCCCAAAGGATAAGACGTCCGGTGCATTCGTATTTAGCGATGCAATGGTGTTCGAATCCCGCAGGCGGGTACCAATTTTTCTAATGAAATACGTACTTAACCAAAATGTTCACGACTGACTTCCACGGTGAAGGAATAACATTGTGTAATAAAAATTAAACCCCCAAAAATTATAATTTGCGTAATTACTGGTGGTAGGACCTCTTGTGAGTCCGCGCGGGTGGGTACCACCGCCCTGCCTATTTCTGCCGTGAAGCAATAATGCGTTTCGGTTTGAAGGGTGGGGCAGCCGTTGTAACTATACTGAGACCATGGGCTCCAGTAACCATTTAACACCAGGTGGGCTGTGAATGGACGAGCTCCATTCATCTAAGCAATAAAAAAAGAACTTATCCTAATTAATTTATTTAGGCTGCAAGCACGTGAAGGGAATCTTGCTCTACGGTCCGCCCGGCACCGGTAAGACTTTGATGGCCCGACAGATCGGAAAGATGCTAAACGCCCGCGAACCGAAGATCGTCAACGGCCCGCAGATATTGGACAAATACGTTGGCGAGAGCGAGGCCAACATTCGACGTTTATTTGCCGACGCCGAGGAAGAAGAGAAGCGAGTGAGTTCCGCAAAATTAAACTACTTAGAATATGTGCTAAGCCAGTGATGGGCAAAGTACGGCCCGCGGGCCAACTTCGGTCTGCGGAAGTATTTAATCCGGCCTGTCGAGAGTCCATCCATCCTAAATATTCTAGTCAGCGTTTTGGCGTGTAAAATAAAATCTGTCGTTTATAATTGAATATGTAATTTCGAAAAGGGTACATCTCTGAAAATGTAAAATGTTCAGAAAAAATAATACTAATTATATTCTAAAGCAGTGTAAAATTTAAAATATTTGAGATATATTTTAGTGTTAATTAGCAATTGAAAATTACTGGAATTATTTTAAAATGGGTGTAGGTAAGCCTCAAAACTACATGTGTATATGAAAAAACGTATTTGACAAAATATGCGACATGTGCCTTTTTCGAAATTGCATATTCAATTGAAAATCATCGAATTTTTAAAGAAAGCTCCAATTCGACAGGTGTTTTTTGAGTTTTCACTATCTCATAATTAACTTGCCATCATTATAATTATCTCGGCAGTCTGTCACAGGTATTAGTTTATTGATTGGAAAAAAAAACATTCTTTTCACCTATCTATCACACGCCTCACGTCTCACACGCCTAACAAGGCATAATAGTAAAAGGTATTTTGTTTATTAAAAAGCTTTAATACAAAATGCATTTTTTCTATAATTCTGGCCCTCTTCTAAAATTTATTAAACTTTGTGGCCCGCCATTAAAAATGTTTGCCCACCATTGTTCTAAGCAAACATGAGGATTTTGCAATGATAGAGAATTATGATAGAGAAGAAAATATGGGTTTATAATTATTATTTTTAAGACCTTTGTTGGCAGACGGGCATAGGGCCCACCTGATGTGAGTAGTCACCGTCGCCCGTGGACTTATGGAACTTCAGCAATGCCAGGGGCAGGGCTAAGCCGCTTCTACTGTTCTTGCATTAAAAATACACTATAAAAATCGATCGTTAATAAAGCCATCGTCTTACAGTGCGGAGCGAACAGCGGGCTTCACATCATAATATTCGATGAAATCGACGCGATCTGCAAGGCCAGGGGCTCCGTCGGCGGCAACACCGGCGTCCACGACACCGTCGTCAATCAGCTCCTCTCCAAGATCGACGGTCGGTTCACATCTCTATACATTTGCTTTCTGGTAACTTTAATTTAACGACCGTCTGGTGTACAACGGCAGTCTGGTGTAGTGTGGTAAGGTACATGGTCACTATACAAGGGGGTCGCAGGTTCGAGTCCTGCCAAGGAAAGATATTTGTATGATAAATATAAAAATGTATTTCCAGGGTTATGGGTGTATATTAAATTAATTATTATGTGTGTGTATAATAAAAATCTTTCATTTATTTCCGTTATCTGGTACGTGTAACACAAGTTCTTTACGAAATTAGCACGGAACCAGTTAACGTGGCGTGATTGTTAATAAATATACATTTATTTATTTTTAAAAAAAATGACGTCGAACTCAGCATAGAGTTCAACTTGCAATCTAACCTAAACATCAGCCTGTTGAGTTTCTCGCCGGATCTTCTCAGCGGGTCGCGATTCCGATCCGCTAGTAGATTCATTCGCGAAACAGCTACTCTTGAGTGGTTAGATCTCCCTTGGAGGCGCTCGGGTAGCTGTTAGCAAATGCCGCCCCTTCTGGCTGAGCTCTTGCTCGCCCACTTGTCCTTGTGAAACTGGAAAGGCCTCTAGGCCACCAGTAAATTCACAATGATAAGAAAAAAAACCTTAATTTGTGTAGACAAGTATATAGTGATAAACGAACCCTTACCAATGTAGTAGTTTAACTCGTTTATACCTTCGTGTTGGTGTAATTCGGCAGAAAGGGAACAGCGATTTGCAAAGAAATTCTATTTAGAAAACGAATTTATTTTAAAGTAAAACATGTAATGAATCGCTTGGTGTTGAACGGTTCCGGCAGTGAACGGCAGTGAAATGGTGCCCATGGGTAAATAAGACATGAGTTCCAAGTCTCAATCCATTTTCCATCCTTCCATTTTCGGATACCCGGTCGAGAGGGGTAATAGAACAGGTTATGTCGGACTCCGGCACCTCTAGAGAAGAAGTGGGAGAAGAGGAAAACCAAAGTCCTCCTCTTCTTCCAATTCCTACCGGAAGACTACGCCTTGAGAAATCCTGCCCCGCAAAACCGACTACCGACTAAACCCCATAGAGCTCCACCAAATTGAATCGAAACTACTAAAAAGTTCTTATGTAGGTGTGGACCAACTGAACAATATCCTGGTGATCGGCATGACGAACCGGCGCGACATGATCGACGAGGCCCTGCTCCGACCCGGCCGTCTCGAGGTGCAGATGGAGATCGGGCTTCCCGACGAGAAGGGGCGCGTCCAGATACTGAACATTCACACCAAGCGCATGCGCGAGTATAAGAAAATCGCCGAAGACGTCGACTCTATGGTTAGTGTGGAACTCTGCATGGAAAAGTATGGCTGTTAAAGTTGAACGATTAAGAAGTTAAACATCTAAGGATCAATTTTGATTACCAATACTCCACTGCTTGTATTAACTACATTATTGTTATATCTATCTAAAGAAACAGTATAATATACCGAAACTCGTCCATTTATGCCCGTGATGTATAGTGCAATATGATATCTTATGTTATATCAGAAGTTTGACTTCGCTACTCATGTCTTCGATTTCGTATATTTTCAACTTACTTCTTTGAGTAGCACAGTAATGGTTATAATATTCGGCAGGAGTTGGCAACGTTAACGAAGAACTTCTCTGGGGCCGAGCTGGAGGGCTTGGTCCGAGCCGCCCAGTCGACCGCCATGAACAGACTCATTAAGGCGTCGAGCAAAGTCGAAGTCGATCCCGAAGCCATGGAGAAACTGATGGTCGAACGTACCGACTTCTTGCACGCCTTGGAGAACGATATCAAACCGGTAAGACATTAATGTTTTAAATAATTTTGTATCATTGGCCCAACAGTCGAGTTTACGGTCTGATCGGTGGAAAGTCATCACTGACATGAGTAATGACAACCAAGGGCACTATTTGAAGAATCACCTATGAAATTCTTTAACTTAAATAATGTATGTAAATAATATATACATGTTTATCTTAAACCATATAAGTTTGTTTGAAGAATTAACTCATAGTAACAACTCATTCTTACTTTTCCATTAAAAAAAAATTGTTGAGTAATCTTTTAAAGTTTTAATTGATATATTTGGTCAATTTTATTGGTTCCAAAATGATATAGTCTCTATATAGATTAATGGGTTTTCTTCTCCAACAGGCCTTCGGTACATCCGCCGAAGCGCTCGAGCACTTCTTGGCTCGCGGAATCGTCAACTGGGGCTCTCCTGTTTCTTCTATATTTGAAGATGGACAGTTGTATATTCAACAGGCGCGGGCGACCGAAGCCAGCGGTAAGAAAATTTGTTCTTGATTTTGCATCAAATATATTCGGTCAAACGGAAGTTTTGTAGTCGTCGTTTATTGGCCTTAAGCAGGGGTTCCCAAACTTATTTTGTCTATTGCCCACTTTGAGAATAAATTATTTTTGAACGCCCCCCTTTTTTTTCACCTAATTAAAAACCACTTTAGCGAGAGCTATGTCGGTATTTAAGAGTCATCCTAGATGAAATTTCAAATCTCCTCCCAAGCCTCTACACAACGCCCCTTTTTTCTGGGTCTCTTACCGCCCCCCTTTAGGCCTGCAGCGCCCACAAGGGGGCGTTATCGCCCACTTTGGGAAAGGCTGGCCTAAAGGATAAGACGTCTGGTGCATTCGTATCTAGCGATGCAACGGTGTTCGGATCCCGCAGGCAGGTATCAATATTTCTAATGAAATACGTACTTCCACTTAACACTAGCTGGGCTGTGACCTCGTCCACCCATCTAAGAATTAAAAATAAAATAAAAAACGGAATGAAAGCGAATTGACATTCATAGTCATAGCGATATGATTAAAAAGTTCCGAATTTCATTATATAACTTGATGACAGTGATTCCGAAAGTGTTTTTGAGTAGTAGTAATAGTAAATTAAGTGTATTTATTAAAAAAAATGAAATTAAACTTAAAGACTAAACATGAAGTCGACACATCACTTCAGAACCTCTCGAGCGACTTCGGTGCTTTTAGGCATTGCAAGCACCGATCACCGTCGAACCTGTCGGATGCGACGAAGGGTTCGGCGTGAAAATTAACTTATAGACACAACCCACTCAGTTTCTCGCCGGATCTTTTCAGTGGGTCTCGATTCCGATCCGGTGGTAGATTCCGCGAAGCACTACCCTTGTTAGGGCCAGTGTTAGCGAATTCGTCAGGCTGAGCTTAATTTTTTTTTTCATCCTTCCTGAGCTTATGGCCTTGAGAGGCTATTTCAGCATAACCCTAACAAGTAGGTGAGCTCACGGGGCTCAAACCTGACGTCGTTGCTAACACTAACCCTAGCAAGAGCCGTGCTTCGCAGAATCTACCACCTGAACGCGGTCAACTGAGAAGATCCGGCGAGAAACTCAGTGGACTGTGTCTGTGGGCTAGTTTACTCGCCCGGCCCTTTGTCGCAAGCGACGGGTTCGACGAGAACGATGACCGGAAAGAGCGGTTTGGTGAAGCTAGAATCTAGAGGCTACTATCACAATGAAAGAGAGAGAGAGTATTCTTTATTGTACACCAAAAAACAAATAAACAGTGCGATACATTAAATACAAAAAAGTACAATTGGCGGTCTTATCGGTAAGAGCGATCTCTTCCACTCAAACATCAGGTGGACAAGAATCATTTCGAAACGAATTACGCGCGGTGTACCAATCCAGTGAAATATATAATTATATAAATACACGTACACATACATACATACACATACATATACATAATCATAGGTACATACATATTATATCCGTAAATTTCACAATTAAATTGTAAATAATAAAATTAAATTGGTCAGTGAAATGAAATATCTGTAAATCTTTAAATGTTAGAAACAACCTCGGTAACATTTTCCAGGTCTGGTGTCGGTGCTGTTGGAGGGCCCCCCGAACAGCGGCAAGACGGCCCTCGCCGCGCAACTGGCCAAGCTGTCGGACTTCCCGTTCGTGAAGGTTTGCTCGCCCGAAGACATGGTCGGCTTCACGGAAACGGCTAAATGCTTGCAGATTAGGAAGGTGAGAGAGAACTTTGGGAGGCTTAAATCAATCAATCAATCAATCAAAAAAAATTTATTCAACATAAGTGAAAGTACATACTTGTTGAACGTAAAAAGAACTACCGCCAATTCACAAAAACTAGCCTCCGTCCTAAGAAGAATTGGCAAGAAACTCAGCGGGCATGTCCTTATTTTTTTTTTATATATATTATATAAAAAAAAATTTATATTCATTTTTACAGTGAGTATTATAACGTAACAATTATTACAATATTGAAATGCCTGGAGCGAGCAACTCATTCCCATTTTGTGCAATCTTCTAGATAATCATTGACTTTATAGTAAGCTTTATTGCACAGATGCTCTTTAATAGTTTAAATTAATGACAAAATGACAAAGGGAAGATCTTCCACCGAGCGGGTGATATTTGCTCGGTAGACCGACGGTCTGAATGTTGTTGTTCGGAACTTGTATATATGCAAGCTTATCTTGAAAATGTCGTAAGCGAGATTTAGGCATCTGTCAAATATATTGCGTTGTATGATGGCTACCGCCTCAGAACCACAAACAAATTTTTCATAAAAAGAAATTTTAACTAATAATTAGTGAAAACCCTGATGCAACCTGAAGGGGACGGTACAATGAAAGATATTGTAGTTTTGTTTTTTTAAAACAGCTTAGTACCTCACCTGGAAATTTAAAGTATTCATATCTATACTAATATATAAATCTACAGTGGTTTTCACGGTTGTTCCGTTATAACTACTGAACCGTGCATCCGATTGACTTGAAACTTGGTATCCATGTAGAAAATACATATACTTAATGGATAGGCTATTATTCATATGAGCGTTGGACTCCCTACACCAGTTGCGGGTGCGTTAATGATGTGAATCTTTGTGGGGGTGAGAAATAATACATTCATAAAATTATTTATTGTCATACTTCACAGCTACTAACCCTAAGCGTGTGGAAAATAACTATGTACATATTTTTTGAGGTAACTCGTGTACTGCCTCATCATACGTTGACGGTTTTGTGTCAGAAATCTTTATGGTACCAACGACAGTCTTACAAAATTTTCAATTCGATTAGGTAAATGACGTGCGTATGAGTAGGACTCGAACAAATAATTTATTCTACCACAACCAATTTTTTTTAAATTAAAAAGCAAAAAATATATACATGTACAGGCTGACTGGTTGAACACTTTTTATACTCAAGGACATGATAATTTCATGGTCCCATGGAACGTTTAAAAATATAAAATAAAAAAAATACAAATGAAATACAGAGAAAACCTTCATTATATTAATTTGCTAAAACTCGAAATTTGTGGAATGAATTCAATCATCGCCGCGCGAGTGACCACGCTTATTGTTCTGAGTTGATAATTGAAGATAAATTAGGCAAATATCAGGCACCTATTTTTTGCTTAATTAAAACGAGAATCGAGTACTGAGTACTCTATATCAATATGTAAAGTGTTCAACCAGTCAGCCTGTATAATAAAAAAATACCAGCTCTTTTTTTTTCAAAGATACGCTAACTTTTTTGAAAAATGTTGCAATTTGATACCCTACACCCTATGATTAGAAACTGTGGTTATAAATATGAACATATCCCCACTTTTTTTTGTACTAGCTACCTAAGTAACATAACCATTAATTGCAATTCCAAATAGGACCAAAACATTCGTAGTTTTTAATATAAAAATAAAATAAACAATCTTTTTTCTTGAAATTTTAGAATATTTTAACTTTAAAACAACTGACATGCTGCTGTGTAAAAAAAAATGTATGAAATGTACTATGGCATGTTATTACAAAAGTTAACGCAACTCATCACAATTCTAAAATAGTGCAATACTATGACAACACTTGTAAAAATTCTAAGAATTCTCTTATCAAGACACAAAAAGGATTATTTAGCTTACATAGTTTTTGAAAACATTACCTACTGTTCAAAAAATTGTTTTAAAACTGTTTCAATGAAAGTCATAATGAGAAATTAAGATATTTATTGCGTACTTAAATTAAATGTTCAAATTGTTGACCATCTACGTCAACACACGCGTGACAACGCCTTAAAAATGATATTTTAATGAGTCTCGCATATCCCCGTCCGTTCATATCTTCTGCAGCCTCCAAGATTCTTTGACGGAGTTCATCAATTGCTGCAATTGGTTTGGCATAGACTTTGTCTTTCAGCTAACCCCATTAAAAAATCCAGTGGATTGAAATCCGGAGAACGGGGCGGCTACGCAATGAGACCTAGACGACCGATACACATGTTCTAGGTCCAAATAATTTCTCACTGGACGTGCGTTATTGACCCGACCATACACTTGTACCGGCTTATCGTTGAATTTTGGGACACCCTGTATATCTAGTACAATGGTACGAATTGGGTTTTAGTATTTCGACGACGCGTACCGCTCGAGCCTGTCGTGCATCCTGGTCGACAACATCGAGCGGCTGCTGGACTACGGGCCGATCGGGCCGCGCTACTCCAACCTGACGCTGCAGGCGCTGCTCGTTCTCCTGAAGAAGCAGCCGCCCAAGGGACGAAAACTGCTCATCTTGTGCACGAGCAGCCGAAGGTAACATTATTACAAGTTTTTTTTTAAACTGTTGGTAGGAAGTCTTTTGAGTTCGCACGTGTAAGTACCACCACCCTGCCTATTACTGCCTTGAAGGGTGAGGTAGCCGTTGTACTGAACTGAGACCTTAGAGCTCATGTCTCAATGTGGGTAGCGGCATTTACGTTGTAGATGTCTATAGGCTCCGGTAACAACACCAGGTGGGCCGTGAGCTCGTCCACCTACCTAAGGAATAAAAAAAAAATTGTAATTGAAATATTACCCTGTCCTAATTAGTTTATGTGTAAATCACACAATGACTTACCCAAGAACAAATTATATATATTACACAACTCTACAAAAAAAATTCGTTCTTTGTCCTAACGTTTGTACTAGGTTTTTCCGGTTAATTATTCACAAAAACGAAAATAAAATACCTTTTTTTGGTATAAAGTTTGCTTTTGTGATTACTCATTTTTAAGTTTATAAATTTTAATTAATTATAATACTTTAAAAAAAATCGCGCTATGAGAGTGGGGTGTTTACGTTTACACAGTGCCACTAAACGAGCAAACTGTTTCATGCCATATATTTTTTTTCGTCTAATTACGATCTAAAATATCGAAATTTTATGCTTTGCAATCACAGTCAAATTTGGTGTTGACCCGTGTTATATTATTTTGTAAAAATAATTAAAAAAATTATCATCGAATCTCTGATATTGTTTATGTTAATGCTCGATTGATTAAAAAAACAGGCAAGTGTTGGAAGACATGGAAATCCTGTCTGCGTTTACTGGAGTGCTCCACGTGCCGAACCTATCGCAGCCCGAGCACCTGCTGTCGGTGCTCGAGGAGAGCGAGGCCTTCTCCAAGCGCGACCTGCAGAAGATACAGAGCGACTTGCGAGGAGCCAAGTAAGTGCTTTGTCACTTTTTGACGTATGACATATGTGGGAGGTCGCCACTGGAGCAGCACACAAAAAACTTAAATGAAATGAGAGGAGTTGATATGGGATGAAATATAATCTCAGTAAAACGGTGGTCATTTACTGAGACTTTTTCAGCGGACTTTTTGCAGGATCCCGAGAAGTTACGTTCAGCGTTTTTGTTTCATTTTCCCATATTTGTGCACACTCACAGATACTAAATAGTAAATAAACCACCATTATTACAAATTTAAACCCGAAGAAACACTAAATAGACAAAATAAAACAAATCACACAACTGCACTCCTCGCGTTCCGCCAAAAAGTCCTACGTTAAGCAAGAGGCTTTGTAAAATGGTTATCCACCATATCACATTATTCGATATGAGTATACCTTAATTACATAATGAGTTTTACATATTAGAGAATTGACGTCACGAGACTGCAACGCGTTTGAAGTTCCAGTTCCAGAAGTTTGTAGTTCCATTGGGACTTATGGTCTGAGAATAGGTACTTTTTAATGGTTTTAAATGGGAATACTTCACGTTTCTCACTTTTTATATGTCGCACCTTTAGATATATAGAGACCTATTTCGAAAATTTTGAATTTCGACTTTAATTCAAAAATGGACCTAGAACGACACTTTTCAGTGACTCTTATTAATCAAATGACCAAAAGTAGCTTAAAAAGGGACAAACTTATCTATCGGTCTCTTTCACTCCGTCCCCGTCCGTCCTTTCGGTTTGAAAACTTGATTCGATGTTTTCCAAAAAACACATTTTTTTGGGTTGGGCCTCTATAATTCTAAAGGTGCGATATGTATGTATCTATTATATTACTGACGACGCATTTTTTTACAGAATCTTCATCGGTATAAAGAAGCTGCTCGCTCTAATCGACATGGTGAAGCAGACCGACGAAGAATACAGAGTGTTCAAGTTCCTCACGAAGTTGCAGGAGGAGGGCTGCGTCGATCTCGGCACAACCATACAATAAGAATCGTCGCAACCTTAGGGATTACACGCGCATACCACGTCGCCCACGACCGACCACACCGCGACCCTTTGTACGTCCAGAACTCACGGCGCCAAACTAACCGAGTGCGCACCTTGCACTTCAGACCTCCGCAGCTATGAAATAGACTACGATGACGTCAGCGAATGCACCGACTCTCCCTTAGACATCGGCTATCACAAAAAAGAAATGGCCGCCAAAAGGACCGAGATATCGCCCGCCAAAATGCCGCTGATGCGAATCCGAAGCGTCGAGATCGTGTTCGAAGACGAGATGTCGACTTGCACCGACACCGGGCTCTTGGACCGCAGCGTGGAACTCGTCGTCTCGGACAGTAGCGATGATTCCACTAAATGCGCGGACGGTATCGAGCCTCTACCGCCCGAGAAAGATTGCGACTCTGTGACGCTCAACGCTGACGGCGACTTGTCGGAGGACGACTCATCATCGTCGCTGAACAAACACGAAATACCTGAAATCGTTATTCCACAGCCGACGGCTCCGGCACACGCGACCGTTCTAGTTCGAACAGAGAACGTAACGTCGCGGACGGATAATTTGGCGATGTCGCCAAGTTTCTCTGAAATGGCAGACTCCGGCCGATACACAGAGGAAGCTAGTTCATCCCATATAGACATCGTTGCGATGTCGTATGAAGACGCATTGCTTTCAAACTCCTTTGACGTTATCAATTTAGAGGAACTTCCGGCCGCGACTCACTGTTACGAGTCGGACTCGAGCTTGAAACCAGAGACTCCGAGATTATTGGAATACATTGACAGCAACAGTGACAGCTCAGACACGGCAACGTGTGACTTGGACAGTCGAACGCATCCGCTGACTCCTCTCAACTTCATCTTGTCCGATGACGACCACACGGTGTGCGACAGTTCCGATTTGCAGTACGACTCTTTTGTAGATATGGGGAAGTTTTAACTCTCATATATCCATTATATTTGTATCGCCAATATGTAATAATGCTTCTCTGTGTTTAACTGTTGTTCCATGTTACGGTGTTATTGGATGTATTTAATTCTAACCTTGTAAAGTGAAATTATGTAGTGTTATTTGATTAATATGCAGAATATGTTATGTTTGAGCTGTTCTAATATGAAACGGTGATGGGTTGCCCGTAAAGGGCTCGGTGGTATGCGACTCCGGTAACCATGTCATTGCCCTCTTTTGTAGTTAATTTATACCTTTTGTAAATATTATTTACTCTATAGCGAACACTGAATAGTTACTTAAACCCTGTTGTGTGAAATGACATGGTTACAGAAATCCCTGGGTTGTATGTTAAGGCTTGGTATAAAATGATGTATTAATAATTTCCTTTTGAATAGATCAATTTATTATACATATATAATTTTGATTCAGTAATAAAACGTGATACGACTTCAAGTTGTTTTGTGTTTATAAAGTTGAATCAATCTGTATAGTTTATAAGTGAATGTTGTCAATGAAATAGTATTATAATAGGCTACTTCAGATTATCGTTGTTAAAAAATTAGAATGCAAGGCTTTTGCATTTTTAAATGTTAGTACAATTTGTTAGATGGTGGCATGTGCAAGCTTAGCAGTCAATTATATTGTGCACCTATTTATTAGAAAGATGTATTGACGATTGAAGAAAACTTTAATATCTATATTACACATATGACAAATAGAAATAAATGAATATGTAGGAATATTTATATATTTTCTGTTATTGTATTTTTATTGCCATTAAAGGGCATATTACTATTTCGTGTTGTTACTGAATGTAAATGTACATTCCACTACAAAATACTAGTGATAGCACTACTAGTACAGTACATAGCCGTATTGTACAACTATTAGTAGTACCATGCTGTAGTATTTACTAGTACTTTATTATTATTAGTAGTAATATACTACTAACTATTACACTACTATGTTAATATCATTCAGTGAAATTTACTTAAATAAATCCCTTTTGGTCGGCGTTAGTGAAATAAATAGTGCTGGAGGATTTAAAATAATTTAAGGTCATGAGTAGGTATACATAAAATATAATCACTATATTGAGTTAAATAATTCAATCTAACATGTTGAAATAACTATAATATTTTAAACATCATCTCAATATAGATTATCTGAGACAGTAACAGTAATTATTTATGTTATTACAACGACTCATATATTATTATTATTATATAATGCATCTGTTATTTGTATTGTTCTTTGTATGAAAACAGTGGCTGAATCCTTATATAATAAATCTGTTAAAAATATAATTATTGAATTAGTTCGTTTTATTTCTTAGATTAACCTAAATCCAGTTTTTTTTTACTTTCCACAGATTTCGAGTAATTTAATAATAAATCTCTTTTTCTTTTTTTTATGAATGAGGGATTACTGGTGACGCGGAGGCCTATCCAGTTTCATCAGGAAAGGTGGGCGAGCAAAGGCTCAGCCAGGAGGGGTGGGATTTGCTAAAAACTGCGTGAGCGCTTCCAAAGACCTAACATCTAAGCTAACCGGATCGGAACCGCGACCCTCGTAGAAGATCCGGCGAGAAACTCAGAGGGCTGATGTATGGGTTAGGTTGCTCAGTCCTTGCCGAGTTTGATGAGTACGGTTACCGGGGTCCCTAAGCCGGCTCCTAGTGTTAGAGCTGAAAGCGCCTAACACAAGATTTATTGGATCTGATGGATCTGTAAGGACAAACAGATTTCTCCTTTGTAACCATCGAGAGTACATAATATCTCGATATTTGTAACATAAAAAAATTGTTTTAAGCTTAACATATATTTGTAATCTCTGGAACAGCTGGACCGATATTGACGGGACTTTCACTGATAGGTAGATGATAAGGAGTAACTTAGGCTACTTTTTTTAGACTAGCTTCGCCCTGCGGCTTCGACGCGGTACCACCGGGTAACATCGCTATCAATAATAAAATTTAATGTTTCCGAAGTGAAGCGAGGGCGGATCGTTAGTAAAACATATATTTGTTCGATAGGGATACAGCATAAACTTCCTGTTTTTTTTATTTTTATTGCACAGACACGTGATCGAGCTGACGGCCCACCAAGTTTTAAATGCTTACTGATGACCATAGACATAACTCACCTTTAGACTTGAGCTGTCTTCATTTTGTAGTATTTTTTTATGGTTAGATTCATATTGCACGATGTTATTTCTTCATTGTAGAAGTATGTAAAGTTAAAGAATGTACTTCATTAGAAAAAAATTGTATCTGCTTTTTAGAATTGAAATCTTCATAAAACCGCATTGCTCTATTCAAGTACCTACATCAGGCCTCTTATTCTTTAGGCGACAATGCTTCTTACAGTCCTATGTTATATTTACTATGTACTATGTCATATATCTATTATGAAGCAGTTATAAGCGTGGGGTAACTGGTAATCTCTTTGACTCAGGCACCAGTATCTGATGCTGTAACATAGACCCGTCAGCATGTTTGCTCTTTCAAAGCAATATAAATAATAACTTTAAAAAAACGCATGTCAATTCCAACACATCATTGAAGTTTTCTCTTTAATGATAATCAGTGAATATAAAATAGTAAATAAACATATTTCTTAAACTTACATAAATAGCAATGCAATATTTATATATTCATGTTGTCTTTTATTAGGTACCTACATATTGCTATGTGAATAATAATTTTGAATTATTTTGTTTATATAACCCTAACTTAAATTTATCTTTTTATATTACTTAATATTACGGTTTTACATAACAATAAAACCGATATTATGTGCCGAGAAGGAAAACATACAGCATTGTATTATGAAGAAGCAGTGTGTACTTATCTTAAATTCCTTGTCTATATCCAACCATAGACAGTCAATTTAGTTCCATCTTTAGCCGCTAGGTGCTGCCAGCAAGTATAAAGGAAGCGCAGCCATCTTTGATCTTCATAGTCTTCACCAGGAAGAACTTCCTGCAATGCTGTATGTTTTCCTTCTCGGCACATAATATCGGTTTTATTGTTATGTAAAACCGTAATATTGATGTGCCTTTGGAAAACATACAGCATTGTATTATGAAGACGTGTTTGTTATCTGCTGGTGAAATTATTAAGCACAACGCTATGATGAAATAGGTAAAGCCATAATAAAATTATGAAGCGCAATGATAATGTTCATAATTTATATAATTATTAAATCGAAAAAACACAGTTGTTAACTTCCATGTTAATTCAATAATAAAAAAATATTTATAAGTTTGTAATAAACATTTTATCTTGTATATACAAGAAAATGTATAAAATGTATAAATGATGTATATACATCATGTAGGAGTAAATGTTTTGAAAAAAAGAATCGTGAGGATCTTTAGGAAGCTCTATTATTCGGCAATAATTATTGTAAACGTTTGGATGATTTGCAATTGCCTCTAGAAAGTATTTCGTCCATTGGTTCATTATCAATCCATCTCAGAGGCTACTGCTGATCTACAACTTCTTAGAGATGCGTTGATGCCATTACCTCGTAAGGTTGAACGAAGACCAGTTTCCAATTACAGTACGGGATGCCGCTTTTGTGACAACACACATAGTTAGAAAAAAGTCCTTAAGAATCTTACTGGGCATGTCTTTAGTTTCATGTTTAGAAAGCACTTATGCAGATTATTGACGAAAATGGATTTCAATTTTAGACCCAAAGACTGGTATCAGAAAGATGTTTTTCTCTGTTATCAAAGAAACTGTCTTTAGAAATGTTGAGCAAAGTAAGGTCATTAATTCTGCGTCCAGTAGCCAGCAACATGGTTGTTGGTGTCCTTCAAGCTACATTGAGGCGTGATCTGGTGGCTGGGTTTGAAGAAAACCAATTTAGAACTATTCTCGGATCTCATGTGAATGGGACTACACTTAGTAAAATTGTAATAAGTAGTTGAATTTTGTTTAGCTATTCCGATGGCTTTTTTAGAATAGCAATTTTTATTAGAGAGCTTGAGAATGTTTGCTGTCCTACATGTGTTTTGCCCACAGAAAGTCGACAGCGCTGCTTTATGATGCAGAAGGATTGTTTTATAGGCAAAATTTTCTTTTTGGAAAAGAAAGAATTTGGCAACATCTGCAGACTTAGGATCAATTTTAAAACTGTAGCACCATATGCACCATCTTCTAGTTGCTGGTAAGTATGCTGACAAAGTGGATTGCAACCAGCTAATTTTCAATAAATCTTCTCCTGTGTAGACTAGTCTGTTATTTGTACAACCTCCCCCCCCCCCTCTCTAAGCTTTCAGGGTTAATGTTTAACCTGTGGAGGAGGAAGGTTTTGGATTTCGTGCGAGTTATCTAGCGTTCGGGATCTGAGGGCTTGGAAACCCAAATGCTTTCGTTCAGTCTGGGAACACTACCAGGTAGGTTCCCTAGACACTGTTGAAGTGAGTCAGTACTCCGGGGAGAAGGTTGAGAGGAGGAATTCTCCATGCTAGTTGCATCCTCTACGGTATGCTGAAGGTCCATCTTGGTCGGCGAATGGGTTTATATCCGGATGACCCTACTTTCGAAAAACTTTTGTGGTCACTTGTGGTAAAAAGTGCCATTTCGCAGGTTGATTTCCTCGTGATAGCCTGTCGGCTACGATGTTGTATCTCCCCGAGAGATTATAAACTGACAGTTATCTTGAACTTATCGCTTAGGTTTAAAAATCGAAAGGTCAACGCTAGTGAAATACTTTCAGATTCGTTTTGATTGTCACTACCATTGCAAATAGTTCTTTTGTGGGTGAGCAGTTTCTGTTGTTGAGCTGACCATAGACAGGACGTTAATATTTTGTCTAATTGTAACCCCTATCCATGTCCGAAGCTTCCGTTGCCAGGAAATGGTTGGTTTTGTGTCTCGGCAATGTTTGACATGTGGCTCCGCGTCAGCACTGCATTTGTAACCCCTACACATGTCCGAAGCTTCCGTTGCGAGGAAATGGTTGGTTTTGTGCATCGGCAATGTCTGACATGTGGCTCCGCGTCAGCACTGCATTTAATTGTTAACACATGCAGGATGGCCTGTTTTCTACAGGGGTGTTTTTTCTTGAAACTTCGCAAGAAAATTTGCAAGTTAGCATAGATTGATGTAATTCCGTCAGAGTTTGAGCTAGGATGTTGTTGAGTGGCCACTTTATTTCTCGCAATTTTCCATCGAATCCCTAGACATGTCATCTCTTAAACCAGTGTACTAATTGATTTTTTGTAAGGCTGACTTGGCAGCCCAAATAATCCAAGAGCTTTAAAGCTTATGTGGCCTGAAGACTCAACTTTGACTTCTTTTGATGGACCAGGTGGGATTTGCGTAGGTGGGATAACACTCAACATCCCTTTGCACGCAATGTCTCCGCGACCGAGCATGCTATGCAAGCAAAAAGGTGTATTTGTCTTCATGGATCAAGAAAAAGTCGCGTAGGTAGGTTAACATTTGACTTCCCTATGTACGTAAGGTCTTCGCGACCGAGCATGCTATGGGAGCAAAAACGTTTATTTGTCTTGGTGAAACAAGATCAAGTCGTGTAGGTAAGCTAGCACTTCGATTTTGCACGCAATGCCTCCGCGACCGAGCATGCTATGGAAGCAAAAAGGTGTATTTGTCTTCAAGGACCAAGAGAAAGTCGCGTAGGTACGTTAACATTTGACTTCCCTATGTACGCAAGGTCTCCGCGACCGAGCATGCTATGGGAACAAAAACGTTTATTTGTCTTGGTGAAACAAGATTAAGTCGTGTAGGTAAGCTAGCACTCGACTTTGCACGCAATATCTCCGCGACCGAGCGACCGAGCACCCTATATAATGGAAATTGACATGCCAGCCCAGATAATCCAAAAGCTTCACAGCTTCTGCAGCCTGAAGTTTCAACTTGGATTTGTTTTGATCGACCAAAAGGAAGTCGTCTAGGTAGACTAGCACTCGAGTTCCTTTTGCACACAAGGTCTCTGCGACCCCGCATGTTATGGAAGCAAAAAAGGTTAATCCAAAAGCTTCACAGCTTCTGCAGCCTGAAGTTTCAACTTGGATTTGTCTTGGTCGACCAAAAGGAAGTCGTCTAGGTAGACACTAGCACTCGAGTTCCCTTTGCACGCAAGGTCTCTGCGACCCGCATGTTATAGAAGCAAAAAGGTGTGGCTCTGAAGCCAGACCGAAGGGTAGGCATGTCATTTCATACTAACTCATAAGAAGGTACCGATTCCTTCCTGAAGGTACTGATACTGGTACCTTGGTACTGATCCTCAAGAAGTATCGACGAAATTTTGCGACTGATACTAGAAAAATATTCCTGAGAAATGTTCAATTCTATCATCCAGTCCCCTGGGTGGAGAAAGTTTGGTACCGAGGTGTCCGAAAACAGTTAAGTGTTTTATCTTTACGACCTTGTTCAACTCTCGAAAATTGGACGCATTGATCAGTCGCTTTTCTTCCGCAGAAAAAGGTAGTTTTTTTTTTTTTTTTTTTTACGGTATTTGGTAACCATACATGGTTTACAAATTATTACAATTTTGGTGGCACTCAGTGCCTCCCCTCGGTGTCTTCAATTGCCCCCCTCTGGATTGTGCCAGATGTTACGGACTATGTTTATAATGTTTGGCTTGCCTTTTGTACGAGGTCGTGACAAATAGGATTGTAGCCCTCCGAGGGACTGAATAGATTTCAATTTAGTATTATCAAACAAAAATTCCTCAATGAGTGGTGCGTTGGCAACAGGATACTTTGTTAGAGACCACGGAAATTAAACTTTGACGTCTTATTTCTATCCATACGGCCCTTTTTTCCGTATACAATTTAAAACGCTTTTACGGGTAACTTGTACGACGGAGACGATTTTCCAAAGTTTTCAGTAATTATGTTACAAAGATTATTAGTTTAAATCTGTTGTGTTTTTGTCAAAATTTCCGTATTGACGAGATCAATTTGTTTTACAACAATTTTCGTTACATTCAATTGTTACACACAGTTGATGCATTATTAGATTTACAACGTCACTGACCTGGTGGGATAACGAGCCGATTCGAAGATCGACCGTTACCTTTGAATCCCGTCGTTTCTTACGCAGAGACTCCTTTTGTTCTTTTTCGCTTGACGAGCTGTTCGAACGCGAGGCGTCTCCATCGCGTCTCGCCTGGACATCTTCCCTCTCGGAAATTATGGAGCTTGACTCAACATCACCTCCAACAGATGACGCGTGATTCATGGCGTCCGATGATAGGATTGGTAAATAATACCCGTAATGATTGCAAAATAACACTCATAGAAACACAAAATAAATATTTTTTGCAATTAATAAGAAGTCGAATAAATATTTGTGGATTTGCGACTTCACAGTACGAAAGTACACAACGCTATGAAGATCAAAGATGGCTGCGCTTCCTTTATACTTGCTGGCAGCACCTAGCGGCTAAAGATGGAACTAAATTGACTGTCTATGGTTGGATATAGACAAGGAATTTAAGCTAAGTACACACTGCTTCTTCATAATACAATGCTGTATGTTTTCCAAAGGCACATCAATGTAAACCAATTAATTTAGTTCTACTTATAAATTTGAACTGAACTTCTTGAAAGTTTATAAGTTTATCCAAAGGTCATAGTTGAACACTGAGTATTTATTTTTGCACCAATATAATGTGACATTTAAAAGTACTTTTTTATTACTATAAATGGTCAGATAAGACGCTCATAACCTACTCTAGGTTGAGTGGTCATCAGAGGTTGTAATATGCTTATGACTGCTCCAGCAATCTCTGTATGTGTATGGTAAATATTTTTGCTAATTATAGAATTTGACTGTTTTGTGAATGTACTTTTTTCTATTAACTGCAGCAAAGTTTTAACACACTAAGATTATTGAGGTGATACTCCTGGTGCTTTAAGCTGTGTGGTAAATTTAATACTAAAACCATATATATAGATCAATATATTCATTTCATAATTGAAAAACTTAAACTAAAAATTCTTATTTAATTCGCACTTTCACAAGCATCTACCCAGTCATTATATACATCTATTGGCTCAGACAAAACATTTGTTGTTGTTTGGAAATCTTCTAAACAAACTCGACACTGTATTCGCGCAGTATTCCTTGCGCGATCCCTGAAAAGAGGTAAGAGTTTGTGTTCTTTAACATTTCTGTGAAATTACTCTAACTTCCGTTTATGGAGAAAAAAAGAGTACTTAAAGAATTTTATAAGATCATACATTTTTACTTCACAGGATTTTTCATGATTGCAAAACGGACAGTTAAATTGCTGATCCAGTGCCTCGGTAGCCTTTCGTTTTGGTGGTGGCTTCCTTTTTGATTTTCGACGTCCCATACCTAAAATTTAAGTGGTAATTAGCATTTCAGTTGTTAGTTACTTTAAAATAAAATTAAAAAGCAGTTTTGATATTTATATTTGAGCTTATAATAGGTGAAAATGTCATAAAGCGAAATATAAGCGTACTTGTTGCTGATTTAAATCTAAAAACAACAGTCGAATATTCAATAGACATGTGTAAGTAATGCGAGTGATATTACTCGGGTAATATTACTCTACGATGTAATGCAACATCACACATTACGCGAAGGAAACAAACATCACACCATCACCCAACATGTTTCTTTCTTTGTCGTGTAATGTTGCTTAATACACGAACGGAACCGAGCGAGCGAGACAGACCGATCGACGCAAAATAAATGAGCAAGCGACACGGAATTATTCCTAGTGATTTGGAACCGTATGTCCTGGCCGCTAGGTACATTTTTATACCTATGGTACGTCTGAATTTTAATATAGGTATTTGTGTTTATATTTTTCATGCGGCCAGCCGGTAGTTTCCCGCAAGTACTTACTTAATTTTTTATTCGCAACTTTTGTAAAATCGCTAGTCGCTCGTAATTGTTTAGTAATATTTCATATTAATTTTTGTGTTTGATTTGAATTACTTAAGCACTTGTTTGAAGATAGTTTTATTATTTGTTTTAATGCGTGTTTAATAAGTGAAAGAAATAACGGCGTCTAAATGAAAGTACAGTCCTCCTTGGATGCACTTTGAGGATATCGCGCCGAAACAATGCATCTACTGCTCTCGTATATTAACATTATTGTCGAGCTCAATTTGCAGTCTAAGTCGCCATATGAAATCCGTTCATCCCACAATAAATTATATTAAGTAAAAAATAAAATTATTATATTATTAAGTAAGTCAATCTCTGTCAAGTAATATAACAGTGTATTACAATACAAAGTTCATACTTTGTATTGTAATACACTACTGTAATGACACACCCGAATCATTACCTAAGTGATGTGTTGATACACATCACTTAGGTAATGATTCGGGTGTATAGATACAATGTATTCGTCGTCACAGTATCTATTGAACGCACCGAGTAATGTTAAGAGTGATGTGTAATGTTTTCGAGTAATATCACCTGTCTGTAAAAGTGATGTCATATCACATTACATTGGGAAGTGATGTTTTGCGCAAGTCTAATATTCAATAAATTCAGATGTCGTTTTTTTGTTTGGATGTTTGACAAATTGACAGTGACAGTCATAGATATTTTTTTTGGTACAATTTTTTCTTGTTAGGAAAGGCAAGGGGATCTAAGCCCATACTTTAGTCATAGATAAGATATTTTTAAACAGGTGACAGTAGTAGGTAATTAATAGGTAGGTAGGCACCGTTTTTTTTTGAACAGGCTAATTTTTTTTTTTCTCATTTGAAGTCCTTTAAGATAAATTTTTAATGTTTAGGCATTTGTGCCTGTAAGCATGAACTCTTATTCGGGTTGAGCGATGCACTGATGTTGAAGTCATCGTGGCCTAAAGGATAAGACGTCCGGTGCATGCGTGTTGAGCGATGCACCGATGTTTGAATCTCAGGCGGGTAACAATTTTTAATGAAATACGTACTCAACAAATGTTCATAAATATCGTGTAATAAAAATCAAACCCGCAAAATTATAATTCGCGTAATCACTGGTGGTAGGACCTCTTGGGAGTCCGCACGGGTAGGTACCACCACCCCGCGCCTATTTCCGCCGTGAAGCAGTAATGCGTTTCGGTTTGAAGGGCGGGGCAGCCGTCGTAACTATATTTGAGACCTTAGAACTTATATCTCGAGGTGGGTGGCGCACTTACGTTGTAGATGTCTATGGGCTCCAGTAACCACTTAACACCAGGTGGGCTGTGAGCTCGTCCACCTAACTTAGCAATAAAAAAAAAAAACTTATATAGTCTCTAGGAAATGCATTTCATATTCACATGTAATCAATCTAGTAAATAAATATGGCCTTAACAATATTAATCAACTCCAGGAGACTTTTTTTAGGCTTTATAACTTTAAATAACTAAACGTTTTCTTAGCTAGTTCTGTCTCCTTCCTCATTAGGCTTGTAATGAAAAAAATATACAAAACAAAATAAATTTGTGCTTGAAATGGTCACCACGATACAAAGTGTAAAACACTTGCATTGTATGTAATTTTTTTATTTTTCAGCCCAGAGATCTTCTGCTCTACTTTGCACTACATTATAGTCTGGGTATGGAGGGTAGAAGTAAGGAGTAAGGAGCACTATCTTGTATATGTGACAAGTTGAAAAAGTGTCCACCTGCAAACAAAAAGTTATAGTTGGAAGTATCACTGAAATAGCGCTAATGATTTCGTGATCATGTGATCAAAGCATTAAGAGCATCTTACTTCGAAAACACCTGCAGTGCTCACACTAGAAAAATTATCACGATTTATGAGTAGTTTGAGGTAGTTTTCCAATTACAGCACAAGAGCGCATTATGCGGCATAATGCTCAACTAAGCTTCAGCATAATTCGGCATTGTGCGTCACTGAGTCGCATTATGCTCTGTAATTGGAAAACTACTTGTATTAGTTTTCCAATTACAGAGCATAATGCGCTCTTGTGCTGTTGTAATTGGAAAACTACCTGATACTCCGAGAACTCTCCTGCCCATTCTTTGGTAAATGGTATAATTGCCTTTTTCTATTTGCCCTTGCCATGGACTAAAAAAAACCATTTAAACCAAAAGTTGTTATATTGTCTATGCTTCGTTTATTCCATTCAATTTTCCAAATAGAAGCGAAATTAGAAATAAGATCCGTTAAAAATTTATAATTCGTGAATTAAAAATATAGAATTTTAAATAGTTCAAACTAGCAAAATGGCACATACGTTTTATTTAATATGTCTGCTTTGTATTTTTGGCGTAAGAAGTGAGTAAATAATATGTTCAGAACAATGTATGGGTGACGCCCCAGTACTAAATTTTAACATTAACATTTTTACTATTTTAGTTACTACCGTTTCATCAGAATGTAATATTCCAATTGTATTGAGGAATACTTGGTTTTCTTTTGAGAATGGACGACAAACTGTAACTGATATTAATGCCAGCGATATGACCGGCAGGTAAACAACTTTCTCGTATGATAAATTCGGCTTAACGTCAACTTAATTGAAATGTAAAATTATTTTCAGAGGAGTGTGTGTGAATATCAAAGCGGAATTCCGGGTGAACTACACAATGGTGTTCCAATATACAAACTGTTATTATTGTGTTAAACTTATAGTACGAACTGTAAATGTTTTGGAGAAAATTGAAACTCCCTGTGTAGGGTTAGATCCAGATGAAGAACCAACTGTTGACAGAGTGTGTAGAGGCTTAAACCCTGATCAGAACCTAATTACGTTATTTTCTGAAAATTATGTGCCGGTTAGTATTTTTATTAAGATAATTAGTCTTTTTACATTATGATTGTTTGTTATAGTTTATTACATTTAGTTTATTGTTTATTTTATAATGGTTTATTATCATTATTCTGCAATTTATACTGGTTAATAGAACAGAAATATGTAATACTAGAATCATGAACCTATCAAACTGATTTAACAATAAAATGTTTTAGGTCAACTGCCGTTCTTCTCTTGAGGGTGTATGGCAATTCGCATACCAAAACCGTTTTCGTTTCACTGGAGAATGCAATCATCCTGATGCCCAGATCAAATCCTGTCAAACTGCCGGAACTCAGTTTCTTATTACCAATCAAAAGTTTAATATAACATACAGGAGATGTCAAGGAATGTCGAATACTTTTGATGGTGTAGTTGAATACAGTTGTTTAGGTAAAATAGTGTATTTTAGATCCATTATGTTGGAAGTAAGGGTAAGAATTGTCTTATTTTTATTGAATGCTATTGATTTACAGGTCATTGGTTTGTGGATAAGAATCACTTCTTTGCTGTCGCAAACACTAAGGAATCTCGTAAGGATGAGAAATACCGTTGTTTCCTCAAGAACAGAGATGATGACCTATACATTGGTGCATCCATCACTCCTGAGTGTAATACCCTGAAAACTGTGGAGAAATCACCCGAAAGATACAGAGTAACTCCTGTAAAGGTAAATAACAATGAATTGCGAGTAATGAAATTAATTTTGTTATTTTGTTTAGCAAACAATTGTTAATAAAATAATTATATATCCATCAGTATAAGAAACATATTTAGTTTCAAATAATGATTTTAATAATATATTATTTTATCAGGCTGAAGTAGTAGAACCAGGTTGTCGCTTGCCACAGAACTTCTCTGGAGAATGGGTGAATACAGCCAATATTGATGCAGATGTATTTATTAATGAAACTCATATAATTGAAACATATTATCCCGATGAAGGCAGATACAGAAGAACTATTTATGTTTGCAGGTAAAATTGGTATTTAAATACACAATACTAGGTAGGTAAGAAACTTCCTCAACAAGAAATTCTCAAGAAGTTGAAGAGCAATGTAGTTATCAAATAGTTATGTATAATATTTGTATTGAGTTCCTTGTTACAGAGAACAACGGGATACTCGTGTAATGATGGCTCGTCTCACTGTTGATGGTTGCCAGAAGGACTACATTTGTTTTGATTTCGTACCAAGGCATCACAATATCATACGGTACTTTTCAGGTTTATTAGTTCATTTATTTCAAATTGTTAAAATGAATAGCTAATTGAAGTATTTCATTTTTTCTTAGGTATCGCAAAGGATTGGCCATGATTCAGAGCAACTTTCACACTGTGTGTTCCTGGGTACAGTTCCCGAATAAACAACAGTGGCGTTACGATATTTTTCTTAGGAAAGATCCATCACCTATTCGTTGCCCTGTAGCTGGAAAATTCAATTTTACCCAAAAAGGCGATGTAAAATTTGAAACCAGGATTCTCGGTGGAGTTACTTTGAGTCCTCGACCTAATTTGTATTGTAAAATCAATATAAGTGACTTCTCGGTGTGTGATTTTGATCAGAAAACTATACAAATAAAGGAAAATTATTGTCTGACAGTAGACTATTTGGGAAGACCAGTGGATATATACAGTGACCCAGATTACAAAATGAAATGTATTGGATATTGGAAGGAGAATTTGAAGTCATATTTGATAACATTTGATGAGTTAGATCCTTTCTCTAAATACAGGTGTTGGGTGTATCAAAGAGCTGATTTAAACAGGTGAGCTATGGTCATTCCATATATAAAACCTTGCTTTTTTCTTCAAACATTTGAAATGGATCCAAAACGTAAACATTTGTTTAACCTAATCCTCGATATTACTGATGATTCACGGGCAATAATGAACTTTTACCATTATGTGGGCATTGTCTGCCACCAATGGCAATTAACAAAGTATACTTGCCATATTATACCATACTGCTGGTGGTAAAACCTCTTGTGCCGCATGGGTTGGTACCATCACTCAGCCTATTTGTGCTGTGAAGCAGTAATGCGTTTCGGTTTGACAGGTAGGGCAGCCATTGTAACCATACTGAGACCTTAGAACTCATATCTCAATGAGGATGGCGGCATTTACGTTGTTGATGTCCATAGGCTTCAGTAACGTCTTAACCCCAGATGGGCTGTGAGCTCGTCTACCCAGCTATGCAGTAAATAAATTAAAAAGCATGCAAAAATAAAGATAATGTAAACAAAAGATTGATGTATTATTATTTTTTTGCAGAGTGTTAATGTCACAAGCCTTAGGTCCATACTGTGATTTAAAACAGGATGTCACATCATGGAACTATACAGAGGGGGCTGCTGTCGCCGTAGAAATGGAAGAATACGAGAGAGAAAGAGACCAGTGTCCTATGTATTTTGACGACGGCAGCGACCCTTGGAGCGCAAAAGAAAGCCTAATTCGAATTCTGACATACTCATATTGGAGTTCAAGCAGTGCCACTTTTCTAAGTATAAGTTTATCATCAGTGATAATGGTGGCCTTAACTTTTGTAATACAATGATGTTAGTAACTTAGTTTAGATTGATTAAGCTGTATATGTTATAGTATTTTACTAAAATTACAAGTTCTGAATATTGTACTAATACAATTCATACCATTTCTACTTTTCAAGAATTGGAAAATATTAAAAGAATAATAATATTTCTCACAGCTCTTTAAAGATTTATGTAAACTAATAGATAACATAGGCGACTGTTGCATTTATGTATGCCGTTTGGACCCCTATATTTTCCCAATTAACAAACTACAGAATCTCAAGTGTGACATAGTCATAAATTGTGTGCCTTAATGTGCAATTTATTCGTACGTATAGTTATAAGTATGCATTATATTTAATCAATCTTACCACTCTTGTAGGATTTCAACTGTATATTGCACTCCCGGTAGCTATAATTTTTTTTTTTTATGATTGAAGTATTACTGGTCGCCCAGAGGCCTTTCCAGTTTCACCTGGATAGGTGGGCGACCAAAGGCTCAGCCAGAAGGGGTGGGATTTGTTGCCCGAGCGCCTCCGAAGGAGACCTAACAACTCAAGAGCAAAACTGCTTCGCGAATGAATCTACTACCGGATTGGAATCGCGACCCGCTGAGAAGATCCAGCGAGAAACTCAGCGAGCTGATGCATGGGCTAGGTTGCACGTCGACCTCTTTGTCGATTTCGACGAGTACGGTTACCGGAGTTCCTCAACCTGCTCCCAGTGTTAGAGCTGAAGGTATCTAATGCAAGAGTTATTGGATCTGATGGATCCGTAAGGACGTGTCCAGGGCGACGACGGTGACTTGCTTCTGCGTGATCAGGATTCGGAGAGTAGTAGTCAGCGACGGCAACGATAAGGCGATTATCATGATGAGCTCTATTTTAAGAATTGTAGAATGCTGTAAAATTGAATAAGATTTAAATACTTGAGGTTGTCAAAAAAGCTTTCTATATTATTTTGTTCCATGTGGTTTATACGTTCATATGTCAATTGGGCGTTTTTAAATAAATATATAGATAGCATTTTAGTAATTCATCCGGATATTAAAAAAAATTATATGAAATTTCAAATCAATGTCAGTAATAGTATTTACTAATAGTAGTAGTAATAGCTTTTAGTAAATTTGGATCTGATATAACCATGTTATATTTAAAATTTTGTAAAATATATATCTATTATCCAAAAATAATGTGACCAGTCCATTCCCAGTTTGCACCTTACAGTCAAGTGTTCTTGGTTAAATTGAGTAATTTTTGACATAATGCCAATTGTCACGTAATTAGGGCTGTTTCAAGTTCTGACAATCTGAAACAATGTGTGCCTTAAAATATCAATAATAATTAAAATAAGTATTTTAGGATCTATACTTTTCTTTATTGCAGTTTGTAACCAAATGTAGTTTTAAATAATTCTGTACAATTCTATATTTCTGTCCAAATTATATACTATATAAATTCTAACTATATTACGTTTTTTGTTTTTTAGTAATTAGTTTTAATTTTCCAAATTTGATGATAGTTTTGATTTTAAGGCCATAATCTTTTAACTTTTTTTTATTGTATTCAAAGGCAGCTACTTAATACATTCTCATTGAATCCGTCCAATGATAATATTTTCAAAATATTATATTTTAGCTGTAAGTTACGGATCAAATAAATAAGACTAAACATAAATATAGTTGTATTATTTAAAGGCATAGCACTATTATAAATACTTTTTTTTTCACATTTCACAAACTTATATCCATAATAAGTAACTCATTTATTACTTTGTATACAGTGGAACTAAGGTTGCACTGTTCATGAATATTGTGGCTTGTATCACCATGTCGCCCTCACATTTTCTCATCTATCCTGTATGTATTATCCTTTGTTCATGGACATCGCTATATAGAGTAGTGGTACTTCTGAGCCATTCTTGAGAAAACTAGCATTACCAATAATTAACCTACTGCAGACCTTTTTCTGCAAGATCGGCACATTCTAGTTTAAGCCTAATATTACAATACAAAGTTCAGTTCTCTAGTCTCACAGTGAATGGTGGCATTCTAATTAGTGTGGTACTTGAGTGCCATTTCCACTAGATTGGGCATACATTACCAATACAGGAAAAAATACATATAGGATATATAGTGGTTATCTTAATTACCAAAAAAAATATAAAATATAAAAAGTTTGCTGTAATTTGATTTGAAATTTTAGTCTGTTAGTACTTTTCACATATTTACAATAGAAAATTGTATCCTTTGCTGTTCATGATTTTATTTAGTCCAAGAAACTTTTGGAATATCAAAGTGCTCTGTCAAACTGTCAAGGTGTTGATTAAATTTTTCCACTCTCTGCTTATGTGTCATCTCAGCCTTTTGTAATATTCTTTGTTTTTGCTGGAAACAAGGTAAAGTAATATTAATGATGAGGATTTTTAATAAATTATATTCTGAAAATGTTTTTGATGTTTAAAGCCATGTCAGCCTAGAAAAGAACCCCGATCTCTTCTTGTGGTGCTTGTTAGAAGTCTCCGGAATTCACTGGAGAACGGGCCTGGGCCACCAGTGTTCTTGGTGTACTATAACAGATATTGCATTCACCAGTAAGAATTCACAGGTGGTACTGGTAAGTTTGTTTCCCCATTTAAGCAAGTGGAAATTCTCATTTAAAAGGCCAGGAAATAACCACAATTGTTTTTACATTTTCAATAAGGTTCTTGATATAATATAATTTTTCACATTGAAGTATGTATAACTAAGGTTATTCAATTTATTAGTTATATAGTATTTCTAAAATGTATCTTGTGTTGTGATCTAGGTGTTGTTCACCATAAACTTCTACTATGAAAGAATAGAATGCCTAATAAAAAACACTTATAAAAATATTGCATACACTGTAATTGTTGATGGAAGGCTGATATAACTGCTACCAGCTTGCCAATTTATGATTAGGTGGGCCGTGAGCTTGTCTGTTAGGAGCATTAAAACATACCATTTTTTCCTGCATATTTTGATATGCAACCTCGGCTTTGGTTCTTCGATCGACATTGGTTGGTTGCTGGATTTGTTGTTTTATTTCTTTTTCTACTATTTTTTCAGTTTCTTTTTTGGCTTTCTTTTTCTTTCTCTTCTTAATTCCAGAATTATCTTTTATTTTCAGCTGTGTCTTGTTGACACAGGCATATTCGTCATCATCACCCATTTGAATAAAATATTGATTCTTTTGTTTGTGAAATAGAACGTTTTAATTTGTTAGTATTAATTTAGGTTGTAACTCTATAGGAAATTAAGAAATATACACTATTTTATGTTAGAGGTTTTCACAATCATAAATTACCTGAATTTTGTTTTGATTTTAGTGTTTAATTTTTGGTTTCATTTAGATTCATCAGGCAAAAGAAATATAGGGCCTACAGCCAATTTCACGAAAAAAAGACGAACATTTAGGCAAATGATTATGGTATGAAGTAGAAAGAAATGAAATGTGATTAGATGATACGAGATGAGATTAAATGAGATGAAATAATCATTCAGACAAAAGTTGGAACATTTTGAGATTTCAATGCATTATTTGAAAATTCCGGGCAGCTATTTATGTTTTACTACTTCTCTTTAAAATAATATCATTTGAAAAGTCTAGGCATAAATTTAATAGTTTCATTTTTTGTGATTTAACGTGAACTTGTCAATCGATAATCATGTCAGCGAGGCAACAATAAATAATAATTTGTAATGTGCCAAGCTGCGATTGAAGAAACAAACCATTAATACATATAGCATACACATAGTATATATAACTAGTCAGGTCATAAGTATTGTCACACAGTAAAAACTTTTCTTTTAGAATGCTGGCCACAAAAAAGTTTATTGAATTCGAATTTCGAATTGTTCATGAAAATAAAAATGTATACTTTTAGAATTTTACTCATTTTTAAATATGGAGTGGACGCTTAAAAAAGACCGTATTGCAGTTATTGCGTTGCATCGTTGCGGTTACGCGCCAATTCAAATTTTTAACATACTGAAAAATTTGAATATAACCAAAAGATTCGTTTATCGTACCATCAAACGATACAATGAAGACTCTAGTGTAGATGACAGGTCAAGAAGTGGTCGCCCTCGGTCTGTTAGGACTCCAGCAGTGATAAAAGCTGTGAAGGCACGAATTCAAAGAAATCCCAAACGTAAGCAGAAACTGTTGGCCCTTCAGATGGGGTTAAGCAGAACCACGGTGAAAAGGGTGATAAATGAAGACTTAGGGCTTCGGGCATATCGAAGAAAAACAGGACATCGTTTGAATGCTCGTTTAATGGATCTGACACTGAAGAGATGCCGCGCTTTGTTGAAGTGGTACGCAGAAAAAAATATCGGGAAATTCTTTTTTCGGATGAAAAAATTTTTACCGTAGAAGAGAGCTACAACAAACAAAATGATAAGGTGTACGCACACAGTAGTGAAGAAGCGAGCAACCGTATTCCGCGTGTCCAACGAGGTCATTTTCCATCCTCGCTCATGGTATGGTTGGGAGTTTCTTATTGGGGCTTAACAGAGGTACATTTTTGTGAGAAAGGTGTAAAAACGAATGCAGTTGTGTATCAAAATACAGTCCTGACGAACCTTGTGGAACCTGTTTCTCATACCATGTTCAATAACAGGCACTGGGTATTCCAACAAGATTCTGCGCCAGCTCATAGAGCGAAGAGCACACAAGACTGGCTGGCGGCGCGTGAAATCGACTTCATCCGGCACGAAGACTGGCCCTCCTCCAGTCCAGATTTGAATCCGTTAGATTACAAGATATGGCAACACTTGGAGGAAAAGGCGTGCTCAAAGCCTCATCCCAATTTGGAGTCACTCAAGACATCCTTGATTAAGGCAGCCGCCGATATTGACATGTATCTCGTTCGTGCTGCGATAGACGACTGGCTGCGCAGATTGAAGGCCTGTATTCAAAATCACGGAGGTCATTTTGAATAAACTTTAGTGTCATAAGAATCTATGTTTTGTTAAGTTCATTCTGGTATATGAATGGTTACATAATGAATAAACTTGTTTCAATTATTTTACATTAAACATGTGACAGAATTTATGACCTGACTAGGTACATATAGCATACATATAGTATATATACATATAGCATACACATAGCATATATTTGTTTTTTAAACCGAAGGGCCGATTGCTATTAGATTATTAATAGAAAAAAATAAGATTTTGCTGTGTGGTGTCCATGAATAGCTTCATCCTATCTCTTCCCGCTTCGGGATTCACTGAAGAATGGACATTAGCATTCTATGCGTATTATACGAAAGGTCGGGTAGTCTTACACAATTGATCGAGATTTCAAGTGAGTGGCTACTTTCACGTATTGGCTCTGGATTTTAGGACCGGGTAAGTTTTGAGATCGTATGTTGAAGCCCATATAATTCGTTTGTATAAGAGAAATTACTGCCCGTCCTTCGGTTAATCCTTTAATGACTCACAACACACGTAGGTATTATGTTTGACTAGGCAGCTAATTTAAATTTGGAATATTTTGTTCCATATATTTTTTGAGATATATTTTTAAGTAAAGACCATGAACTATGACTATAAGAGCTTATCTTGAAGTTTTTTCTCATGTTTAACAATAAGCAGGATTTAACATTTCATTCTTGAGTCCTGGAAAAATATGATATTAAAGCCTTATTGTTATTCCATAAACACAGATTAATATATTAGTTTCAACTTTTTTTTTCTACCTATGCTGATTGCCTTTAGAGGCTATTTCAGCTTCACCCTAACGTGTCCAGGTGAGCTTACGGGGCTCAAACCGGAGTGTTGCTAACACTGACCTGACTAGCAAGAGCAGTGCTTCGCAGAATCTACCACCAAATCCGAAAAGCGACCCCCTAAGAAGATCCGGCGAGAAACTCAGTGGGCTGTGTGTGTCTATGGGTTAATTCGCTCGTCGAGCCCTTCGTCGTAAGCCACGGGTTCGACGAGGACGGTGACCGGTGCTTGTGATGCCTAAAAGCACCGTTAATGGTTCGAGTTTCTACGTAAAATAATTTCTAAAATGTACGGATCTGTACATAAATTGTAGGTACTTAATAGACACAGTTAAGTTTATCTTAAAAATAATAATAAATTAAATCATAAATGTTATTGGTATTTTTTGCAATCGATATTCTAATGAAATGGCAATACGTTAGTCGGACAAAATAACAAACGATTAGATTGACATAGAATTAATAAAATGTCTCGAGGATTTATAATAAACAAAGGTACCTATGTCAATATAATAAGGAGAGACTATGTTCTTAACGACAAAGATAAATACATTATTTTAACTTTCTTAAGATAATATGACCAGCTCGTTGGTACACCAGTTAGCTTTTTTCCCTACCTATTCGCCTGAGAGGCTATTCCAGCTACGCCCGAACGGGTGGGTGAGCTCACGGGCTCAACCTGAGTGAATTTGCTATTGCTAGCCTTAGCAAGAGCACTGTTTCGCAGAATCTACCACCGGATCGGAATCGCGACCTACTGAGAAGATCCGGCGAGAAACTCAGTGGGCTGTGTGTATGGGTTAGTTCGCTCGTCGAACTCGCCGTCGTAATCGAGGAGATCGACGAGGAAAACCAGTTAGCGCTCTTGACTGTTGGATCGAGTTAGTACAGTCGAGTTAGTACAGTAGTCGAGTAAGTACAGTTACGCTCGATTTCCAATTGATGGTCTAAGAAAGAATTATCGAGAATCGTAAAATGAAAATCATCACAGATGTCAAAGAAAGTAAAGAGTACGTTACAAAAGAATTATCTCGTTCCTTTTTTATTTTATTGATTATGAGTGGTCCCCGTTGCTCATGGATGTTAGTAATACCAGGGGTAGAGCCAAGCCGCTGCTTAGAGCGCCTCCATCTCAACAATTCCTAAATAATAATAAAAAAGAATTGGTAGTGCATGGAGAATCTGTTTTAAATTACTTTAGTCCTGTTTACTTAATCAGAATTTCTAGTTTCCTTTACAGAAAACCTTTAGCCCCGTTAAGGGTATTAAGCGGCGAGGGTGGCAGGTTACTAGTAGCAAATATCATAAATAAATAAGCGATTGTTCGCGACAAAAGAGCGGGAATGAATGGTGTTTCTTGGCGTTATCGGGATGACGCACGCGCTGGCTCGCCGACGCGTACGTCACTGAGATTAGTTCGATTCCGCGCCACGTGGCGCCACGTGCATCTACTACTACCCACCAAATAAGATTAACGGATTTGCACACTACAGATTGCACACGAATGAGCAGGAAGTGTAAAGTGAAACGCCGGTAATGAGATCGCTTTGTGGGCTCTGAGTTGTAATGAGATAAGGGAGAGATTTATTTTTATCCACAATAGCTCTATAAGTTACTCTCTAAATTTTATTCTATTTTAAATAAATTAATGCATGATAATTGTACGTATCTAATGCGGTATGTGAGCCTTTGAACATTTTAGTTTCTTTTTAATATGCTTTTATTAGCTTCAGACGTAAGTATGTGACGGAATCTTTGAACATGATTTTGAGCCCCTTCAAAACGTCGGATTAACTCAAAATTTGGCATACTTATTAAGGATCGACGACAATTCAATATTTAAAAAAATATCAACTAAAAAATAGAAAATAAATTTTAATAAATTTGAAATAAAATATACTGTAAGAAAAAATGATTTTATTGTAAAAAAGCGTGGGGTGCTTTTCAGGATATTATTAATATGTCATTATCAAAATATTATCAAATAATTTCTTAGTTGGATTTTCTATAAAAGCGTATTTTTTGTTTTTCTAAACTGTTATTTTACTAGCTCATTTTGAAGAGTTTGCTGTGATTAAAACTTTCAGTGAGTAGGTATAGGGAGTCAAGGTTACATCGGAGCCGACACGTGCTCCACGATAAGGCAACCCACCCCTTCAAGTCATTAAGCTTTATCGCAGATATTTTCGTCGTGTCGAACTCTCTCTACTATTATGACTAAATTTTAATCGTATTCTGAGATACATTTTCTGTTAGGCATAATACTAATTCCCGATGTGATTTATTAAAATTGTTAAACGTTTAAAATTTTATTGAGTACGATTTTTGCGAGATTTTATAGTTCACGAATTTGAAACATAAGATTGTTTGTTTTTAAATAATAATAACAACCTGTCTTTTAATGGTCATGTTGGAATTTACTATGAATTGTAACAGTTTTTTTTAAGTCGTGAAGCTTAATTTAGCACATTAACATCTCTTGTGAGCTTAAGCCGTCGTTTTAGCAAAATAAATCGAAATAGATCGTTAGCTTCAGCTTCGGAACAAAAGGCAGTAATAGACATTAATACAACATTAGTTGTAAGGGCGACGGCACACGCCGGCGACGCCTTGTTTGCCAAACTGCCCTAATCCAGCTATTTGTACGAGGCAGTAGCAGCAGTGTAGGGTTCCCATGTTTTAATACAGGATTTTTATTTCCGTAAAATTAAATTATGTATAAATATATTTGTTTAAACGTACTTCATTATTTACAGAGAGAATTTGAAGATTTTGTTAAATCAGAATTTCTAAGCAATTCAGAGTAGATTATACAAAATATTTATAAAATGCCAATTAATACTACAAATCCACATTTATTATTGTCACATTATGATAGATTTCAATAAATGGGCACAAATAAAACTATGGTTTTGTGTCGATTTTTCAAAAACAAAAAGCTAACTCGTGCGGTACATTTTGGTTACCGTTTAGTGACTAAATCGCACTTTGACTTCTGAGAGGAAATCCTTTTCCCACGGGCTTTATTCAAACATATGTAAAGCGTATGATGGATGACGCGGGGACCGCCCTTAAGCGGGGGTTAGCCGTTTAAATCACAATCATGTGGCTCTATAATACATTTTTTCGCCGGTCACTGACTGTTGAAATTTATAATGTAATTTATACCGAGCGGAGTTCGTTTGAAAGAGTTGATGCGGCACACGTCAGAACTATTGCGCTTTTTGTTGGTACTCGCCCAGGGGTATACGGTTACGAGAAGCATTCATATAAAGTATAATTCGTTGAGCGATCAATTTTATTAGCAGAAGTTCTCTAAATGAAGATCGTTGTTCCCGCGTGACTTTATTAAATATGCCTTCGAAGACAATAGAAGTTAGTGACGTGAGTAAAAATGACGGTACGTCGCCGTTCGCGCGGAGGCGCCGAACTTTTCCCATTACGCCACTCGCAGACATTAGCAACCCTCTTGGGTTCATTAAAATTTGTCAGCTTGTCGTATAGGAACAACTTCTAAATGGATGTAGAAACTTTCCTAAGTGAAACTTGGCTGACGTAAAAAGTTCGTCGGATTTTGAGGTGCCGGTTTTTTAGCAGCCATCAATTACGTAGGCCGTCAAGAAGATTATTCGCACTCGTAATGCGGAAAAAAGAGTAATTTAAGTTTTCCAGCGGAGTCGTTGCGTTGGAGTTATGATCTTTGTTTGAAAGTTAGATTGATTTATGAAAGACTTAGTGTCTGCTCAGGCGATTAGGCTGTCTTTTAAGAGAGAAAAGCCCAAATTGTGGTTGTTCGATTTAGGTACTGTGGCGTACAAAATGGCGCGTAAAATGAATGAGTTTTTAACTTTGACAAAAAACTAAATTCAAAGTAGAGTGTGCTTTGATGTAGGTACACCAAAATAAACTCTAATGCAAAACATTTAATACAAAAAATGGAATGAGCTGTTTTAACACCAAGAGCGAAGTTACAGACCACCATCAGCTCGACAAGAATCATATCATGAAAGAAATTCCTCGATGTACTTATCGATTGAAAAAAAGAATATACATATTTATAATCATATCAACAACATAATGAACAAAATTAAGTTTTTTATACGTTTTGTTAGTACAACACATACCTGCTCAGTTGAACATTATCTTCCAAAACAGTGAAAGGAACCAATTCCAATGCATAGTTAAATTTTTAATCGAGATTTCGATCCCTTCTTAAATATGCTTTAAATGAACACCAAAACAAGGGTGAAATTCATACACGTACTTTAACAGATGCAATTGTGTTCGTTTCAGTGATTATTAGAATCGAAAGAATAATATGCAACAGTCTATTTTGTTGATGAAGAGTTAAAATAGTTAATTGTACAGTACATTAGCAGTTTGTGGTTTTTGATCGCTTTATTTGAGCACTTTTGTATGTTTATTATTTTGTAGACTTTTCTATAGACAATTGTTTTTATTTAACAAGACAACAAGTCTACAGCTTGTATTCAATATAATGGAGTACTTGCAAATTTTAGTATTCTCATCTTTAAACGAGCAATTCTTGTATATTAATATATATGTACTTATATAATCTGAATCTCGGAAACGGCTCTAACGATTTTCATAAAATTTAGTATACAGGGGATTTCGCGATAAATCGATTTAGCTACGATTTATTTTCAGAAAATGTTGTTTTATTCGTGTTTTCAATAATCAATTCTTCCCGACATCTATTGGCGAATAATAATACTATTTTTCTTAATTGAGGGTAACTAACCGCTTTAAAGACACAACATGATGGTGTAATCAAAAAATATCATCATCTAGTATTAATTAAACATACTCGTATTATACGAGGGTGGGTGGCGCATTTACGTTGTGGATGTCTATGGGCTCCAGTAACCACTTAACACCAGGTGGGCTGTGAGCTCGTCCACCCATCTAAGCAATAAAAAAATATCGTATTTATACATTAGAGACTGCGTCAGAACTGCGTTTTGTTGCACAAAGCAACAGTTGGTACTGGAATGATCTTTGATTGATTACAGATCTGTACGAGTTATAGTCATGCTTATTTTCATTTTGGTTTGATTTTTCAATTAATTTTTTCTAAATATTTTTTTGATGGTAAAAAAAAGGTTTAAGAACAGGTTAAAAAAAGTGTTAGATCTTATATACCATTATTAACAGTAAAGACATATTATTATCTAAATATTTAAAAGTGCTCGAATAAAAACATTTTTATTTGTATTCAATCCAGTTATTAATATTTATTTATTTATGTATGTAAATTCGTCAGTCGATTTACTAAATATAACGCTTTGATTTGAAAGATTTCAAGGCTAGGATATCCTAGTACAATTGACACTTCCTACCACCGCTCATAATCAATTAGATGAGTGCTTATCATCTATAGATCTACGCTAAAAATGTTGTTCACTTAAATTATTCTCCAGGTATAAAAGATAAAAGGAATATCGTGTCCACGTGCGTTTAATTAATGTTTGTAAACAACTGAAATTAGCTGCTACAATGTCAGTTATATGAGTTACGGTTGCGCTTACAGCACTTGTCTATTTATAAAAACTAATTAATAAGAACTCTTTTAATTATGACATTAATTTGTTTTTATTTGAAAGCGTTCCGTTGTTAATCATATTTATCATTGTTTTTTTGTGTACGGATTCTCTTCAGTGGCTATGTATAATATCTTTTGTATAATGTGGATTATGTTTAGGTATTTAGGAAAGGAATATGTCAAAATAGATAAAACAAAAAAAAATGTTTTACATTATTTTTATTTTCAAAAATAGTATTTACTAAATTAAAATAATATGCCATATGTATGTATGTACTTTTGGTTTATCAATTCAATGTAATCACCCCACAACACTACTAAACGAGTATTATCTTAGAAATCATTTAACAAAAATGATAGTATGCATGAATACTTCAATCTTATTTCAATGCAAATTATATGCATTGTTGTGTGAGTTTTATGAGAATGTAATAAATAGTTCATGACGTCACCACTATTACGTGCTAAGGTGCGAGAGAGATAGCGAGATGTTCTCAATAAGCGGGGGCTTATATAATTTTTAAAAATATGAACTGCTACTTTATTTTACACCTAATTTCCTATTATGTTGGCCATTGCGTGTACGATGGTTTGTTTTTATTAAGATTTTAGTGATAGGAGTATATATTTTTTTTTGTTGCTTCGATGTGTGGACGAGCTCACAGCCCACCTGGTGTTAAGTGGTTACTGGAGCCCATAGACATCCACAACGTAAATGCGCCACCCATCTTGAGATACAAGTTCTAAGGTCTCAAGTATAGTTACAACGGCTGCCCCACCCTTCAAACTGAAACGCATTACTATTTCACGGCAGAAATAGGCAGGGTGGTGGTACCCACCCGCGCGGACTCACAAGAGGTCCTACCACCAGTAATTACGCAAATTATAATTTTGCGGGTTTCATTTTTATTACACGATGTTATTCCTTCACCGTAGAAGTCAATCGTGAACATTTGTTGAGTACGTATTTCATTAGAAAAATTGGTACCCGCCTGCGGGATTCGAACACCGGTGCATCGCTTCAACACAAATGCACCGGACGTCTTATCCGTTAGGCCACGACGATGACGAGACCCAATCGATGGTAACTAGTTACGTAGCTCGTGGATATCAGCAGTGTCGGTACATAATAATACATGTTGAATGAATAGCGTCCTGTAACAAAAATCAAACTAGCATAATTAATGAATATCCGTTAATTACTAGTTAAAGGTACAACAATAGGCCGTACGGGTATGGTACTGTTACATATGCCCATCGACAATAACGTAATATAAATAATAATGCCGACTAAGGCATTCTTGAATGCATTGTCTCTATATAAAGACGATATATTGCAAAAGCGCGGCAGAACAGATTTGGCTTGAGTAGCGGAAACACACATCATTTGTACTACTTCTTTAATAAAATAAACTCCGTGCCAGTCACCGTGTCCTTTTTTAAAAAGAGCTCCTGGACCCACCCCGTAACAGTACCTCCCAATACCGTAGCTCATCGCAAGTAGTCATGCGTCCCGGCTTATAGAGCGTTGAGAGATAAATTGAGACTTTAACCTCACATGTCTAGATGTATGTATGTCTCGGGTGACAGTATTGATGTTGTCGACGTCGCCCAAAACACGTCATTTCGGATCCTCCCGATCCACTAACGGTGCTTTTAGGTACCTCAAACACTCATCGTTCCCGTCGAACCTGTCGCTTGCGACGAAGGGCTCGGCGAGTAAATTAACCCTCAGAGACAGCCCACTGAGTTTCTCGCTGGATCTTTTCAGTGGGACGCGTTTCCGATCCAGTGGTAGATTCTGCGAAGCACGGCTCTTGCTAGGGTTCGTGTTAGCAACCTCGTTAGGTTTGAACCCCGTGAGCTCACCTACTAGCCCGGCGAATCTAGAATAACCCTTCGAGGTTACTAGAATAGGTAGGAAAAAAGAACATAAAAAAGTATTGACGTTGTGATGTCTAATGCGCTCAGGTAACCGCTTAGCAAGGCTTACCTAGGGCCTAGAGCTTTAGTTGGAGCTCCCGCAACGGTTGATACTACATATAAAAAGCCAAATAGATAAGATCTGTTCTTAAACTCGTAAATTGAAAAACAGTTAAAACATACCGGACAGAGAGTCAAGCGAGTTGGTTATGGAGAGTTTTAAAATTGAAAATGAAAAATAAAGGTTTTAAATAGGTAATAATAGTAATACTCCTTTCCTTTTTTATTGGTTTTGATTGAAGCGGTAGACTAGATATAGTAGGAACTCTTTTGGTTAATTTAGGTTTGTAATATATATATTGACGGCGCATTGCAGACAATGTGTAGCACGCGTCGCGACGCCAGGTCGTTTGTTCGCGGTGATTTCTATTTCCTGACATGTCATAAGCTGACATTGTGAGAATTTTGAGGGCTGTTTCATTTCGGATAACGCTAAAGAGGTCTTTGAAGATCAGATTAAAAAGGCCTGCATCATAAATTTTTTTATACGGGTTTGGACAAAACTCAAATAAGAGCGAGTTTGACTTTTTTTTCTACTTATTCGCTGGTAGCCTGAGGGACTATTCTAGTTTCGCGCGGACTAGTAGTTGAGCTCACGGGTTCAGCCTGAGAGAATTTGTTAACACCAGCCCCAGTCACGGAATAGTTATATTATGTATTACTGGTGGTAGGATCTTTACTGGTGGTAGGACCTCTTGTGAGTCCGCACGGGTGGGTACCACCACCCTGCCTATTTCTGCCGTGAAGCAGTAATGCGTTTCGGTTTGAAGGGTGGGGCAGCCGTTGTAACTATACTTGAGACCTTAGAACTTATATCTCGAGGTGGGTGGCGCATTTACGTCGTAAATGTCTATGGGCTCCAGTAACCACTTAACACCAGGTGGGCTGCGAGCTCGTCCACCCATGTAGCAATAAAAAAAAAAAAAAAAAATTTAGTTCGATATAGTTGACGTTATATTCCTATTCTGATAGACCGTCATCAGCTAAGACTGAACTGGGTTTGTTGTTCCGTTACCGTTGTCATTGTAATTGGTGTAAACGTTAGGTACATTAAAAGTTTTATTAATAAACTGGTTTAAAAATAGAATTTCTATCGAAGCTCACCCGGGCTACGAAGCCGTTCGCCTTTGTTTAATAGCGATGAACATCTGTGCGCACATTTATGTCTATAAAGGCAAGTGTCGACACGCATTACATAAGGTGCGAGACGTTTTAATTGTAGCTAGCGGTTTGATCGCTGGGGTTGTTTATTGCTGTTCACATTTGGATCGCGTGTTGCGGCTTGTTCGCGCATACGGTATTGTTTCGAATTGTTTACACAGGAATATTCTGGATGCGCACTATGTGAACGTCAGTAATTTTTTTAATTTTTTTATTGCCCTTGTAGGCAGACGAGCATACAGCCCACCGGATGGTGAGTGGTTACCGTCGCCCATGGACGTCAGCAATGCCAGGGGCAGAGCCAAGCCGCTGCCACCACATAATACTCTCAACAAGCCTCTTTTAAAGAAGGACATGTCATAACGCTCGGGAAACATCGTGTAGGGGAGCTCATTCCATAGCCGGATGGTACGTGGCAAAAAAGACCTCTGGAAACGCACTGTCGATGAACGCAGCGGTTCCAGATGATATGGATTGTTGGACGATCAAAAAGTGCACTGCTTTTTTGTTCTATAGCATCATCTCAGTGGGTCGCGATTCCGATCCAGTACCTAGTAGATTCTGCGAAGCACTGCTCTAGCTAGGGCTAGTGTTAGCAAATTCTCTCAGGTTGAGCCCGTGAGCTCCCCCATCCGTCCGGGCTTAGCTGAAATAGCCTCTAGGCTACCAGCGAATAGGTAGGGGGAAAAAAATGTATAACATTATCAATCTGCGATGTGTTTAATATTACTTTATTGTAGCTATCAATGCGCCGATGTTCGTGTTCATGTAACTAATTACTATTATTTATGTTGTGTTATCTGAACTTTGAAATGTAAGTTATTTGTTTCATTGAAATTGAAGTTATTAAAAAATATTTACGTATGAAGTCCGTTATGTATTTCAATTATTTATGATGTTTTAAAAATAACTAGAGGACCCGCAGTCGAAATACGACTATAATTAATGGGAATTGTAAGTTTGTACACTATTATGATTGTATTTTATACTACTATAATCACAAATTTCGCCAAGACTACACTATAAAAAATATTAACAAAGACAAACCTTAATCTATTCTCAATTTGACAACAGACGTCAAGAACAAAAGTTTGACAATAAATAGTATGCATGCGTGTGTGCGTCAAATACATGGTATGTAGTGTGTGTAATGTTTTCTTTATTGATTTAATATATCTTTTATGCATTATTTTAAAAAAAATATTAGCATTGCGCACTTCTTCTCTATATTCTCTATAAGTGTGGAAAATTTCATACTCCTCCGTCCGCGCAATTTTCGTAAAAAGGGATACAAAGTTTTTGCTTCACGTATTAATATATAGATGATTTAGTTCTAACGTCATTTGATATTGATTGGCTGACAAATGATAACGTAAAAAATATCATACATAATTCGTTACTTGCAATAATTGATGTTTAGCTTAATGTTTCCTCATTAACATAAATTGTATTGATTTCAATTACATTTCACAATATATTTATGTATATACCTAGTCAGGTCATAAATTCTGTCATATGTTTAATGTAAAATAATTGAAACAAGTTTATTCATTATGTAACCATTCATATACCAGAATGAACTTAACAAAACATAGACTCTTATGACACTAAAGTTTATTCAAAATGACCTCCGTGATTTTGAATACAGGCCTTCAATCTGCGCGGCCAGTCATCTATCGCAGCACGAACGAGGTCCATGTCAATATGGGCGGCTGCCTTAATCAAGGATGTCTTGAGTGACTCCAAATTGGGATGAGGCTTTGAGCACGCCTTTTCCTCCAAGTGTTGCCATATCTTGTAATCTAACGGATTCAAATCTGGACTGGAGGAGGGCCAGTCTTCGTGCCGGATGAAGTCGATTTCACGCGCCGCCAGCCAGTCTTGTGTGCTCTTCGCTCTATGAGCTGGCGCCGAATCTTGTTGGAATACCCAGTGCCTGTTATTGAACATAGTATGAGAAACAGGTTCCACAAGGTTCGTCAGGACTGTATTTTGATACACAACTGCATTCGTTTTTACACCTTTCTCACAAAAATGTACCTCTGTTAAGGCCCAATAAGAAACTCCCAACCATACCATGAGCGAGGATGGAAAATGACCTCGTTGGACACGCGGAATACGGTTGCTCGCTTCTTCACTACTGTGTGCGTACACCTTATCATTTTGTTTGTTGTAGCTCTCTTCTACGGTAAACATTTTTTCATCCGAAAAAATAATTTCCCGATATTTTTTTCCCACGTACCGCTTCAACAAAGCACGGCATCTCTTCAGTCTCAGGTCCATTAGACGAGCATTCAAACGATGTCCTGTTTTTCTTCGATATGCCCGAAGCCCTAAGTCTTCATTTAACACCCTTTTCACCGTGGTTCTGCTTAACCCCATCTGAAGAGCCAACAGTTTCTGCTTACGTTTGGGATTTCTTTGAATTCGCGCCTTCACAGCTTTTATCACTGCTGGAGTCCTAACAGACCGAGGGCGACCACTTCTTGACCTGTCATGTACACTAGAGTCTTCATTGTATCGTTTGATGGTACGATAAACGAATCTTTTGGCTATATTCAAATTTTTCAGTATGTTAAAAATTTGAATTGGCGCGTAACCGCAACGGTGCAACGCAATAACTGCAACACGGTCTTCTTTAAGCGTCCACTCCATATTTAAAAATGTGTAAAATTCTAAAAGTATACATTTTTATTTTTATGAACAATTCGAAATTCGAATTCAATAAACTTTTTTGTGGCCAGCATTCTAAAAGAAAAGTTTTTACTGTGTGACAATACTTATGACCTGACTAGTTATATTTTTTATTGATGGAACGGTTGTTTTAATTTAATTATAAATAATTTAATTTAGAATTTTGATTTAATTTTAACGGTAGGTAGCAGCTTGGCTCTGCTCTTGGCCTTGCTGAAGTCCATGGTTGACGGTAACCACTTACCATCAGGTGGACAGTACGCACATCTGCCTACTAGGGCAATAAAAAAAAGGAATTAAAATTTGTATTGTGTAGTTGTTCGGTGTCCGGTTACTAATGGAATAATCCGCTCGTGATAAGAAAATGATCTAGTTCATGTTCCATCACAAATACGTATATGTAATAGTTATTTGCTGGTGGTAATTAGGCGACGCATCGGCCTGTGGGAGGTGGGCGCCGGAACCGGAAGCTCGCCGGAGATGAAGGCGCGATACAATATCCGGTTAGACGCCGTTTCCGCCGCGAGACGACGCCTCGTGTGTGTGTATGCCTTAACGTACGATACCAGATAGACGTTTGATTAAATATCGATTTGGGAATTTACGATCAAACATGAATTAATGAGGTTCCGTAACATTGATTGATTTTAAGTTTCGTTTGATTCATGTGCATCTGATTCTGTCCTCAACAATGAAATCGAAGTAAATTTTGAACTACATATTTTTTTATTGCCCTTGTAGGCAGACGAGCATACGGCCCACCTGATGGTGAGTGGTTACCGTCGCCCATGGACTCCAGCAATGCCAGGGGCAGAGCCAAGCTGCTGCCTACATACTAGTGAATTTAAAATAAATAAACTACTAAATATTATTTGCATAGTAGTAACGATATACTTGAGACCTTAGAAATTATATCTCAAGGTGGGTGGCGCATTTACGTTGTAGATGTCTATGGGCTCCAGTAACCACTTAACACCAGGTGGGCTGTGAGCTCGTCCACCCATATAAGCAATAAAAAAAAAAAACAAAATGTGTCCAATTCAACGTGGTAGAAGTGAAACCTTCCAAAATTAAAATACAATTATCCTAAACGTCTTAAGTATATGTAAAATTTTGTCATTAGTAAATAATTGTAAGGTAGCGCCCATTTTAATTTCACGTATAATCCTAAATTAAAATTCACTACAAGAGCTTTCATACACACGTTAGTATTAAAAAATCTCACAGATGGCGCTGTATTAAATAGTATGTATATTTCTGTCTCATTCTTTGTATTTGTGTCTCTTACCTGTCGTTTTTTCCGTCGCATCCGGTTTGAAATCACAACGATTCTAAAGAAGTTTTCACTTCAAAAAAAACTACAATAATCATCTTATGTTAGTATTACGATAACGGTTTTTACTCGATCTAGTTCTTAACCCTGATCAAACGAATTTAAATACGAAACGCAATTTCGAGGAGTGCTCTCTCCGTGCGATGACGATAAGGCATGTACTCGTTATTCCGCAGGGCTGTTACTCCGGTCCCTTTGTTCCGAGTGCTGGTGCCGAGAGGGAAACAGGATTGTTCCCGGTGGATTAAGCTTTTATGTGGTTTTTCAGACGTTGCTCGAGTGGTCTTTGAGGTGTCCGTCATTGTATGAACGGCCCGAGTGTTCGTTCGAGGGCCAAATGGACTAATCTCGAGGTTAACTGTGTAATTTTTTTGTATTAAAACATTTTTAATGTCAAATTATAGAAAGGATCTTAGATATCAGATCTTGGAGATCGCTTATACTACTCTGTTTTAATGAATTTACTATGCGTTTAAGAAAAAATATCCTAAATATATTTTTTTGACGTGTAGGTGAGCCCACGGGGCTCAAACTGGGAGTGTTGCCAACACTGGTCCCAGCAAGAGCAGTGCTTCGCAAAATCTACCACCGGATCGGAAACGCGACCCACTGAGAAGATCCAGCGAGAAACTCAGTGGGCTGTGTCTGTGGGTTAATTTACTCGCCGAGCCCTTGGTTGCAAGCGCCAGGTTCGACGAGGACGGTGACCGGTGCTTGTGGTACCTAAAAGCACCGTTAATGGATCGGGAGGATCCGTAATGACGTGTTTAGGGCGACGTCGACTGTTTATCATTTGGTCTACAGGATCGGGTATGATACGCTTTCACGTGAGACATAGGTGTTAACTTAGATTACTATTCTCATTAATGTGTAAATAGGTATGAAGCTGAAATATACATACAGACGTTTGAAATGCCAACGGCTACCCAGTGTATAACTGGTGTACCAAGCGAAACTAAGACTACACAGAAGTCTTTTTAGTAGATTCGTATGTATTACATGTTCACGAACGATTTTTACAATGATAAAATAACATAACTGATAAAGTCGAATCATCTCGCTAACAAAAAAAGGGGCCAATCCAAGCCACTATCTACCGTAACGCTATAAATTTTCAGCATGATTCTTGAATTCTGTAAATAGTGTTAACCTTATATTGGAAATATTTTGTTCTGCGAATTGATGAAGCAGAGCAGTTAAAATACTCTTCATGGCTATATAATTTATTGAAGTTGTCGTGGTCTAAAGAATAAGACGCCCGGTGCTTTCGTATTTCATCGATGCAATTGTGCTAGTGTTCTAATCCTGCAGGCAGGTATTTGCAAAAATTGTAATTTGCATAATTACTGGTGGTAGGACATCTTGTGAGTCCTCAAGGGTAAGCTAACCATCAGCCCGCCTATTTCTGACATGAAGCAGTAATGCGTTTTGGTTCGAAGGGTGAGGCAGCAGTTGTACTGTAAAAACTGAGATAATATTAGAACTCATATCTTAAGGAGGGTGGCGATGTTTATGGGCTCCGGTAACCACCTAACACCTGGTGAACTATGAGCTCTTCCATCCATCTAAGCATTATAAAGAAATATATCTGTCATACACCAAAGTTTTATCCAAAAAGTTAATGCAAAATTTGTATTTTATCATCATCATTATTTTATTATCTCAGATTGCAGCTGTCTATTTCTAAACATGGACTTCTCCAATTAATTTCTTGTCTATGTCTGTGCATATCTAGTAGGTGCCGTACTGTGCTTGTAAGTACATGGCCTCCACTCAAGAATCTTTCTGCTCCATCGGCAGTTCGATCTTAGCAATAAATTAGCATTTAGTCACAAAAAAAACACAAGACAAAAGTCAAAAAAGATTTTTTGACAATTTTGAAATAAAAAAATGCGAAATTTCAATATTTAATTCTAAGACGATTAAAAGGCAAAAAAACGAACCGTTCAAGCGATCAATGCGAATGTTTATTCGATTAAAGGAATTGCTAACGTAAATAATCAAATTGCTGTTCTTTAGGTAACATTACGTTACGTCTAAGTGAATAGGTTAGTACATGTAGTAATAATTATTCGGCGGCATGTTACGATAATACAGATTTAGATAGAGCGGCGGCAGCGGAGATAACCCCTTACATAGCTCAGAGCACATAGCGCCTGCCCGCCCCAAAAGTACTGCACGCAAAACAAGTACAGATGACTCCGAAGTACGACTGGAATGCGATTGTTTAAATTATTTTTCTTACTCTACTCAACATGAGCTGCGATTAATTTAACTTAGTACAATAGTGCTAGGGACAGTGCTGTTTATCATCAGATGGGCCGTACGCTCGTTGAGGGTTGATAACAAAATCTTGAATGATCCCTGAATGAAGATTCTACCTAGTGAACCAAAGCTTATTCGTGAACTAAGCAATTAAGATTGTTTATCCTTGTTAACTAAGAAATTAAGATTGTTTATCCTTGTTGTTTGTTGTTTTTTCACCATAATTATTTTTGCAATAAAAAATATAAGAAAATCAAGTCTTGGTTTCGTCACACGTGCGTATGTATTTAGTTAAGTAAAATTGTGACAGTTGACTTTTGGAACAAATATAACATTGAACAAGAAAAAGAATGATGTATAAAATATAAAGCGATTTGTAAAATGTATTTGTAGTTGAATGAAGTTATTTTCTTAAACTGATACTTACTTCTCATTGAAATTAAATCAATCGAGTATCTTGAGTTTATTTTCAAGCTGTACTCGCCGGATTTCTGAAAGGATCTAAGGAGGGTGGTGAGAGGCCTCGAGGATGCGCCGGGAAGGCGCGAAGAGTGGGGGGAGCACGCGGGCTGCGCTGTGACGTCACGTCCTATCTCGGCGGCCATCTTGGATTATCTCGTCGCACCTGGGGGGTGAGGAGGGCTACAGTATCGACCCATTGCTGTCCCTGCACATTTTTCAGGGTAAATTTGATAATGTCTACTCGATATTTTGTAGCCGAATCAAGATATTCGATTTTAGTATTACATGGTAATAAAGTTTCGAAATTTCTTTTATATAGTTATATGTGGTGTATGGAGATTGTATTTAAATTATTATGCATACTCTTAGATCATTAAATTATTATCTGAGATTTCATAGAGATTGATGATTTATAAAAAATATTATAAAAAATATAAGTATTAAACAAAAAGAGTGAGGGCAAGTTTTCAAAAAATTGTAAAACTCAAACATACTTTTACCGTGCTATATTGTAAAGATCCTTTTAACGTGATAGATTGTAATCCTGTCAATTTTTAAATTGATTTGTATATTCTGATTAGGTACTTCAATGTAAAGTCCACGAAATGAATTCTACGTTAAAGCTTTACGTAGAAAAAAAGCTTAAATACAATTTAAATAATTTGTGGAACTGCTGTTTGTATGTTTTGATTCTCATCTAAACAACAGCATCGATATCCGATATTATATTAATATAGTAGGTGTAGTTGCGGTCAATTTCGTAGCCAAGATAAAATAAACTTTCAATTAAGCGGCTACAAACGAATGTTTATCCGTATTAAAATTCAAGTCGCACACACTACTATCGTTATCTGTCTGTGGCAGTTTGGACACTGAGATAGGATCTGCGGTCCCCCCGTAACCCCCACGGTTGCCCTCTAGGGCGGCTTTGTACCGAGACATCAAACGATCCGCCCTTGCTTGTGTATTTGCAAAGATTCTAAAGCGAAATCTGTTTTAACTCATAAAAGAAGAATCTTTTGAAAATTGTTATGTTTTTATTTTGTTGCTTCTATTTTGTTTTTTATATTTATTTCATCGGTGCTTTATTTGATTTATTATCTTATGATTCGATCAATACATTAATACTTATTTCGTATTAGGAGTATCGCGGGATGCCAGCGTAAAATTTTTGGTTTTAAAATCAGGCTCCTCGACTCAAAAAACATTATTTTTCTGTTTCTCTGTGAACAGATTAATAGTAATAAATGCATATTTTTAAAACTTGTTATTGTGTGTGTAACTATTACGAAACATATAATACTGTATATGTTATATATCTATTTGCCAGGAACATTGAATACCCGAATTTGCTTGTCTCAAATTTTAACTAAGTTATCTGAAAATTTTATTAGTTTCATGTTAAAATATTGAATTTAGTTACACTTTTAAACAATTTGTGTGATTGCCAAATCATCAAATCATTATAAAATTTATAAACAGAAAATTACACATAGAAAAGTACAGAAGTTATTTCTTATTCGAAGTTCTGAAGGCTATTCTCAAGATTATAGAATAAAATTTAGAGCGAAACATTAATGATCGACATTCCAAAAGAAAAAAAAAGGAAAAAAATAACCCGGAACCCGCCTTTAAATTGCAGTTGTAGGAACAACGATGCTTAAATATGCGCTATTATAAAAACAGGAAAGCCATCAAGTGGCAATAAATATGTTAATTCAGAGACCACCGCCGGCATTCAGCTAAGAGTTATCAAAACCGAAACAATGTACTTCATATATTAAGTGCGCGTGCGAAATGCAGCTGCGTTTGCGCACCTTATCCGTTTATCAAACACTTGGCCGTAGAGGGCGCTTTCGTGTTTTGTTCCCGCACTTCGAGTGCTGTCGAGAGGGTAAACTGGGGCACGTGCTGACGCCTGGTGGTCTGGCCACCTATACTATGATCTTGGGTGGTTGCGGTACTTAATTCTCTGTCATGACGTAAAATCACAACGTGCTAGCAAGTAGTTAGTTTGCCTTCCAGTAAAAATGAGCTAGTCCTCATGAAGATTAGCGATGCCAGCAGTACAACGATCCTGTGCCTATCGTTGTATTTGATAATGACGTCAACATCAAGGACTTAGAATTATCGTGTCATTTATCAGTTATTATTTTAAACGCTTTAGGCGCTATGGGCGATGACTGCAAATGGAAAATCTTCCATCAAGTAAATGTCCTTGTTAGATATATCAATCGATCTAGTATGTGGACTAGGGGCAGTACCAGTAATTCGGAAGTTTTCGCGTTTAGATTAACTTGCAAGCGCCAGTGCTGGTTAGTCCGCCATTGTCATTAGTAAATAGAATTCCAGACAGGAAATTTCTGAACCAGAGTACTAACGATCCGGTCCGAAGTTGCACTGATCAGTTGAAGCTACAATAGTGTTTTTTTATGGTAGAATTTTTTTTTATAGCTCGAGTTGAGGAGAGGGAGTAGTTGTAATTATCTAGCCAACGACTACAAAGAAAAAGAAAAAGAAGAAAAGAAAATCCCATCTTGCAATCAAAGACATCCATTTTTGGTGGATCTAGAGTCTATGTGGTAGATACTGCTATGATAGCTCTAATAGCAATTTTAGTGAAATTCAATAAATTTTGTATTAAAATTAAATTAGCAACAACGTGTAGAGTGATCGACGTGTATCTTCTAATCTATTTTGTCTTTTTTAGTAAAAAGGTGCAACACCCTGTTTGGCACGATAGATTAAGAATTTAGTTTCGCTATTGTGTATCATCAAACTTAAACATTACACGCTCGTATTATTAGGAAAGCCTAATAGTATACATGAGTCGACTATTATCAAAGCCGGCAATCTGACTTTTGGACAATGATTGGTAAATCAGAAAAACGAATTATTGACTTTGTATTCCATTGGCAGTCACAAAACTCTTCGGAACGACATCTTAGATAAATAACAGGTTAACTATTAACCTTTATTTAATGCAGGTTTTGAACCGTATTCTTTGAAGGAGACGATTATATTCAAATCAATCTGTATTGTCATATCAATAAAAAAAAATTGTCCAAATGCACAGATTGCCACCTTTGATAATAGACGACTCACATATCCGTTTCGGTTGTATGTCATAGGATACATAAATAAATTTAAATATCAAGTTATGTATGTTTATGTATAAAAACTGTTTTGGCTAAAGTATCAATGCTATAAATAAAATTTTGGAATCATTGATTGTTACATTTACTAAAACAAAAAAGAAAACAGACCTTAACGTATCGGTGATTATGGTCCAATTTCGGACGAACATTAATAAATCGAAATAGTTGTTAACACAAAACATAATGTCGCTCTAAGCTCATATATTTATAGATGTTGTGTGAAATGTCTTGTAATGGGTGTATGGGGACCGGTTCCGATGTCAAAAGGGCAATAAACTATAGGCCGGAAAACACTATTCATTATCCATTATCTAAGCATACCCACTATCTAAGCATAAGGCTTGTCGTTTTCGTAACAGACCATGATTCCTTAATGTCGCATGTCATAGCTAGGCCTTGCTACTTAAATAGTTGATCACAATATTTATTATATAGGTACTGTGAAAAAGCCTTCTGCACATACTGTTATGAACTTAGGCAGCTAAAGATAAACGAAAGAATTAATTTTTTTTCTTGTGGTGGTCAAGAAAACATGTCAATATGTTGCAAATATGTTGAGCACTATGGGGAAATAACTATAGGTACTTTCTTTAAATATTGTTTAGAAGGGTAGAAGAGCTCACGGTCTACCCGATGGTAAGTGGTTTGCGGAGCCCATAGGCATCTACAATGTAAATGCCGCCACCCACGTTGAGATATGAGTTCTAAGGTCTCAGTATAGTACAACGGCTGCCCCACCCTTCAAACCGAAACGCATTACTGCTTTGCGGTAAAAATAGGCAGGGTGGTACGTAAGTACGTAATTCATTAGATAAATTGGTTCTTGCCTGCGGGATTCGAACACCGTTGCATCGCTAGATATATTATATATGAATGCATCGGACGTCTTGTACTTACTTTACGCCACGACGTCTTCTAAAAGGCCACGAATACTTCACGTCTATAAGGATCACATTTACGGGTTTATACACTACCCCTTGCAAGCAATAAAAATGATAATTCGTATTATGTGCTTTTAAACCATGTATAGTTGTTGGCTTTCAAGCAAAAGCTGCTAACATAGTATCATTAGTAGATAGTTGGCGTCCGAGTCGTTTTAATAAATGTATTTTGTACCTTTCTGTAATATATAATTATCCATAGTCTCAGCAAAGCATGGCAGCATGGTCGGATTTTACAATCAACGATTAAAATTGCTTGAGTTAGTTGAAACAATATCGATGAACAAAAGGTCGTTGCATCCTTTGTCTTAAAGGTATTGGGGGATCTTGAGATTCAACTGTTTTTTGAATCATAACAGTAAAGATAACAGAGGTAATTGTCTATAAAATCTTATTGGCCGTACTGTCTACAGCCTCGTTATTGCTTCATCGTTCAATATTAACGATCAAGATTTATTCATAATACAAATTAACTTTATTGTTATACGTATAATTCGATGATATACGTAAATTAGAATACAAAACAAAGCAGACTTAGTGAAGGTAATTAAATGACTGTAGGACTAGATTATGCAATGCCAAAAAAACACCAAATTCTTCATAAAATACTACCTAACAGATGTTAATAATCAGAAGACTTTAAAATCAGAGAGCTATTTGATGCAACTCGTTTTAAATTTTGTTAAATAAAATACTAGTGAGCTATAAATCAAGGAGGCGTATCAATTCTCTTATAAAAAGCAATGCCCGTGATCTGGCGTGACAGACTTATAATGCTTTTGGTATATTACTAGTTTAACACTGGCCAGCCTTGACTAAATTCATTTTAATTTAATTTTAATCTCGTTAATTTATTTATTTCTATCAATCTAGCATAATAAAACTTGGTTAAAGGTTACATGTTTTTTCTTCAAACTCTAACTAAGAAAAAACATAAAAGTGCTTCTGTATTCTCATTCTGTACTTGACCCCTACAATAATTTCTATCATGATCCTGAGCCTTTTGATTTCAAGGATGGTTGATGTTAGATAGACATTTTCAAAACTAAATGAACCCAAACTACAACATAGGTACCTACTTGTTTTGCCGGTTACAAGAAGACAAGAAATCGAAGATAGGTAGGATAGATTTACTGGTGGTAGGACCTCTTGTGAGTCCGCGCGGGTGGGTACCACCACCCTGCCTATTTCTGCCGTGAAGCAGTAATGCGTTTCGGTTTGAAGGGGGGGGCAGCCGTCGTTACTATACTTGAGACCTTAGAACTTGTATCTCAAGGTGGATGGCGCATTTACGTTGTGGATGTCTATGGGCTCCAGTAACCACTTAACATCAGGTGGGCTGTGAGCTCGTCCATCCATCTAAGCAATAAAAAAAAAAAAAAAAAAGATGTCTTCACACATATACATTAACAAATAAATTATTTATAGGAAAGGATTCTTTAAAAATACTTCGAAAGTAAAGAAGCGTTTCTCGGTATGAATATTATTAATGATTGCATTAAGGAGTAAAGCCACCGCAACTGCCCACAGTCGGGGGGTCCGGCCATAGAGTAAACGCAAATGGGTTTTTATCTTCGATTTTTACAGAATAGGTTTCAGTTGCTTTCGATGGTTCTAGTCAGTTCTAGCCTTCGACTATCAATGGTAAAATATGTTACTGAGTGAATTAAGTTGAAAATTTTGAGATTTTTTAAGTATTAGACACGGATCAAAGAAAAATATTAATGAATCTTTTGCCTTTTTTGTATCGCGTAGCTTGATGAATCGGTTACTAGAGCCTATAGACATCGCATCTTAAATGTCTCCATTGGATCTGCGTATTACTTATGTGGTATACCAGCTGACCCACCTCTCAAACTGGAACGAATTTTTTGCGGCAGAAATGGTGGTTGGTACCTACACTTGTGAACTTGCAATATGCCGTACCACCAGTAAAAATGCTTATCCCATTGATTTCTGAATCGGATGTTCTCATTGCTTTTTATATGATTTTACAAATTAGACTTATTTTAAATTCAACGAAGTGCATTAGTGTCTGAATATTCATTTAAAAGTGTCATTTTAAATATGTATATCATTTTTCGACCTTCGCAATTAATCCACGTGGACCCGATCAAGCGCCTTTGATTTCAACACATAATCTCAAGGGGATATTCATTGGATTGTGGTTTCTATTGAATCAGTTAAAATTAGTGTAGTTTATGTAGATTGAGCAACTGCTACAGAAAACAGTTATTATTTTATAATATAAAATGTAAAAAGGGAGTCAAATTTATTGCTTTACCGTAATCGTGTAGTGAAAATGTTTGTAAACAATAGAACGCTAGTTATAAACAACATGAGAAACAATTTTCAACTTCTGACAATAATTTGCATATGAATGTTATTGTTTGGCTGTATTCTGTGGTTTCACATCGCGCAGGTGCGAAGCTCAAAGTAGGAAAGATAAAATACAATATTATCTAGTTACATTATACTTATTGTGGGCAAAAAAAAAAAACGTAATTGTGGTCACATACCTGTTCTGGAAACCAGATCTCTATACGAAATGTTAATACAAATAATAAAAATGATTTTCTAAAGGCATCGAAGGCGTGAATGTTGCCGAAGGAGTGAATGCATCGTATTTCAAAACAAACGAATTCGATATCACAATTTTTCGCCAGTTTTATTACGTACGATGAAGGAAAGGAATTTTGCGTATTTTTTTAAAAAAAATTTTTTATTGCTTAGATGGATAGACGAAGCTCACAGCCCTACTTGGTGTTAAGTGGTTACTGGAGCCCATAGACATCTACAACGTAAATGCGCCACCCACCTTGAGATATAAGTTCTAAGTTCTCAGTATAGTTACAACGGCTACCCCACCCTTCGAACCGAAACGCATTACTGCTTCACGGCGAAATAGGCGGGGTGGTGGTACCTACCCGTGCGGACTCCCAAGAGGTCCTACCACCAGTATAATTTTTTAAGTAACAAAATGTTAATGCAATATTAAAGTTATGTAGATCCTATTTAATTCAGCAATTCCTATCAGATATTTTAAGTTTCGATCGAACAACATTCTCCCGATAAAATCTAAAGAATCACATGAAAAAAAAAAGCGAAATTAATTAGTATTTCAAATATTTATCGAAGTTTTCGTTATTGATGCCGATAATCATGATTTAAGCGTGATTTTGAATTCGAAAAGTTCGCATAGAAACAAATTTGAAGACAATATTTCGTGTTTCCGGTAGTTTTTGGAACGAAATCATAAATTAACATGATTGAAGCTTATCAACTTAGCTCGGAGCACACGCGTCGAAAAAATAAATCAAACATTCTCTTTACGACGCCCACCATTAATAAAACTCTTTTAAAATATATTTAATAATGTCCACAAAGGTTGAGAGCACAATGCTCGACCCATAAAGGGGCAGCATTTATTATGGCGACAATATATCGAACACAAAAAGATATTGTGACAAAGACGCGTACTTTTTAATAATATTGTCATTTCTCAGCAGCAGTGGACTCTTTCAAAAACCCATAACGTAATAATTTATCTCTTTATAAAAGTTTTTATCTGTGAGAGCGGAGGAGTGCGGCCAGGTGAGCACGGGTTAAGTTTGTAAAGCCTTCTGTGTAGCATCGCTCTATTGTGAACAGAACCTTTAATGCTCCAAGCAGCGATGTAAGGCGTTAGACATCTTATCATTTTAGCCTACCTCGGAACACCTTGATTTGAATATTTACACTTTTTTTTTATTGCCCTTGTAGGCAGACGAGCATACAGCCCACCTGATGGGCCTCATGGACCTCATCCTCTTAGGATTTGCAAATATGATATTAGTGATCGATTAATGATATGAATTTTTTTGTCGATTACCATGTTAGATAAATAAAAGATGCTGCAAAGTTTGCCATTAAGAATCGGAGAATCGAGAAATGCAAACGGTTCGGGGTGTAACAAGATTCGCATTATTGCGCAAGAAAAAACTTAACGGTAGTATTTATGGGCCGTCGTCGAGACGGGGTTGACATCGGAGCCACAATAAAATCGATAAAATATATCGGGGCCGATCGCAGTAAGTCATAGCCTCGTTAAGGGCCAGTTCTATTGTGACGGAATGTTTGCACAGGTAAGTTCACAGTGGGCAGTCATTTTACGCATACTGAATTTAACGTAAGCCGGCTTGTGCGTTGGCGGCGTCTTTAATTGATTGTTATTCAAATAAGAACGTTCGAGAAAGTAATTTAATGCGGAGCCGTGTGTTCTTAGGATAAGGGCATGAAAAACGAATTCGGTTCCCAAAATATTATTAGTGTTCATTAAAAAATATATTGGTTTCGGTACGTAAGTAAAGTTCTGTATTTTACATATTTGTATATTTATCCTATCTAATTATTTGGGATACTAATTTGATATACATATTTCTTGATTATATTAATAGAGAAAAGGAACTGCGTCTTTCGCAGTCGCTGGGATTTAGGTGTTATTCAATCAAGAGATTGTTTTTGGTGTTTTAAGGGTTGATGAATTCGAACCTCAGGACATACCTACCATTAGTGAAACTCGTTCTTAGCGACAAGAGGGATTCTAATTTTATCTTTAAGGTTTTGAGTATGCTTAGATTATATAGTGATATAAGTCAATACGACATGCTGAAACATTAAATTTCTTCAAACGACTGATTAGGGAGCATTATTTATACAATTAATTGACAATCTGTCTAATTTGTATTAAGGAGAAATTTTAAATTGGTAGATATATGAAAATTGCATGTATATTTCATTGGAATTTATATAAATTATTAATTATTATGTATAAAGTATTATAGCAAAATTATCATTATATTGCTCATATTTATATATTTATAAATACATAATAATATGTATCCTTTTCAATCGATAAATAAACCGCGGTGGTTTTTTTTGCATTGTAGGCAGACAACTGTATGGCCCAATCTGATGGTCAGCGGGTACCGTCGCTCACCGACGTTAGCAATGGCGGGGGCAGAGCCAAGCCACTGCCTACCATAAAATTCTTTCCTGAAGTGATTCTTGGCCACCTGATGGTTGTCTGGAAGAGATCGCTTTTATCGACAATTCCATCTATTGTACATTTTTAGATTTAATGTTTTGCATTTTTGTTTATTTTGGTGTACAATAAAGCATCTTTTTTCTCTCTCTCTCTCTCTTTCTCTCTCATACTCGACTCTACTGTAAAATTCTGCTGCTCTTATTTACAATCATTTAAGGTTATATTTCGCGTTTTAATAGTCGTTGCTTTTAAATGTTTTCTAATAGTTCACAGTTTTCGTGATGACGGACGACTGTCATCCTGTTCTAGTTGTCAGTGCTCAAAAGTACTTATGTCTATGACTCGCAAAAACCGACCGAAATTATTTTAGTCTGTAAGTGTACTAAGCTCTATGGATTTCATTGCAGAGGCGGCAATTGTTCATTTAGATACGTCGATAGATTGTATCGATTGGAATGGAAACTTTAGGGTATTTTGTAAGGAGCCTATGAAAGTAATATCAAGCTATCCTCTTAATTGCCATATCAATAATGAAGATGCTGGAAAAGACTTAAATGCTAAGATGTTAAATAAAAAATACATGTGTGCAATTCACACGTGGTAGAAGTGAAACCTTCCAAAATTAAAATACAATTATCCTAAACGTCTTAAGTATATGTAAAATTTAGTCATTAGTAATTAATTGTAAGGTAGCGCCCTCTGTGAATTGATATTTTAATTTCACGTATAATCCTAAATTAAAATTCACTACAAGAGCTTTCATACACACGTTAGTATTAAAAAATCTCACAGATGGCGCTGTATTAAATAGTATGTATATTTCTGTCTCATTCTTTGCTGCCTTTATCCTACACATTTTTGTATTTGTGTCTCTTACCTGTCGTTTTTTCCGTTGCATCCGGTTTGAAATCACAACGATTCTAAAGAAGTTTTCACTTCAAAAACAAACTGTAATTAAGTTTGTAGAATTAATGGCAGAGAATATTGTGAGCAGTTTTAGCATCTGGTGCAATAAAATAAAAGTTATCTTGAGACATGAGGTCGAAATCTCAATTGCATTTTTAGACGGCTCTACTACCTTTTTAACGGAAATTCATGACTAGTGGTACCCATACAAGCGGTCCCATGTCCTACCACCAGTAAAAGGCCTTCGTAGATGTTTGAGTTACCACTAGGAAATGCTAACATGGTCATATCACATTTGAGGGTAAAATTTGAGGGTAAATTTTGAGTTCTATTCTAACTATCTTACATTAGTCGGCACCGCCATTTGAAGGCCAACTCGGATCAGAAACCACGTACAGTACATATTCAGAATACGCGGAATTGGATCGTTGACCTCTCAACTGTGACGTAACGATGTCACCCCGTTGTTAAGGTTCGTCACGTACAGGTAGGCCTCTGTCCCGCCGCGTTCCGGGAAGCTGCATGAAGTCGTCACACGGGGCGCCCCGCCGGGCCAGCCGGTAGCGCACGGGCGGTCCCCACGCCCCCTCTTAATTAATTTCAATGGATATACCTGTGTGCTTAGTGAGAGAGAGAGAGAGAGAGAGAGAGAGAGAGAGTATTTTTTATTGTACTCCAAAAAACAAATAAACAGTGCGATACATTTAATACAAAAAAGTACAATTGGCGGTCTTATCGCTAAGAGCGATCTCTTCCAGACAACCATCAGGTGGACAAGAATCATTTGGAAACGAACTACGCGCGGTGTACCAATCCCGTGAAATACATATACATATATGTACACATACATACATATATCCGTAAATATACATACAATTAATACACAATCTATTATAATATAATAATAATTATTAAAAAAAAGTTTGCTTCTTTACACATAAATAAGAATAAGCAATTTACAAATAAAAGATACTTAAAATACTTTAGTGCGAGTTTTTTAACTTCTCGATCGCGTAAAAGTTAACTCAAATTTGTATGGAGTTAGAACAGCGCCCCTAGTGGCAAACGAAGGAAGCTGTTCCAACTCCATACAAATTTTGGTTAACTTTTACGCGATCGAGAACGATAAAAACTCGAACTGATCACGCAGCACTCACGTGTGCTAGCTAGTGTTGATCCTCCTGAAATTTTAGATCAAAAGGTATTTTAACAAAAACATATTCTACCTCTTTTAATTTTAGTAGAAATAAAACTTGTTGCTCCTTTGATAAAAGCACCCTTGAATTCTATGAAGAATTTTTAGCTCACATCCTAATCAGAATTGTGTTGAGGTCATAAAACAAGTATTTAAATCGGATTAATATTCAAAACAGGTGCAATATTGTTGCCAAACCATATTGCACCTAATTAATAGCCAAGAAATGTAACTGCGCAAGCGATATTGACAAAATATTAATATCTATATTTTATTGCCACATAATCCTTGCTCACAAGGCAATAGAGATAAGCATCGACTTCCGAAAGCATCTCAACGTCTTCCATTAATTTATATCTAATTAGACTAATTATATTTTTCTCTGTCGTGAAGGCCGGTAGCCGCGTTGTAAATCATAAATATTATTGAGCAATGAAGCTTTAAAATTCATATATCTTTGTCGTTATATCGAGGTTCGAGCCAACTGATCTTTACATGTACACACACTATGGATGAGAAAATAAGTGAAATACGGTCCCGCCAACACGAAGCGCTCACAGGCATGTACGTAAAATGTAAAAATCGTTTCTATATTTAATTAATTAATGCTACAACAAGATATATTTCGTTCAGGTTTTTATAATATAAATTACCCAGTTTTTGAACGCGACCGCGTTCGTGTTCATTTTTTAAAAGCAGTACCGCTTTATATTTATTTAAAATAATTACTGTTTTACTATGAAACTCATTAAGATGATGTATGTTTTAGGTTTTTTAGTAGATTCAGTAGTAGGTTTTTTTTGTTTAGAACCATGAGCCATCGAGGTCGATGCAGTTGTAGTATCAATCAAAAATAAAAAATCTTTAAACATACTTCAATAAAACAGGGAAGTGAGGATGTACAGATTTTATGGATTTTTTTTATTTGTTTATTGATTAGATGGGTGGACGAGTTCATCTGGTGTTAAGTGGTAACTGAAGCCCATAAACATCTACAACGTAAATGCGCAACCCACCTTGAGATATATGTTCTAAGGTCTCAGTATAGTTACAACGGCTGCCCCACCCTTCAACCGAAATGCAGTACTGCTTCACGGCAGAAATAAGCAGGGCAGTGGTATCTACCCGCGCAAACTCACAAGACGTCCTACCACCAGTAATAAATGATCATTTTATACATAAGCACGATACAGCACGCAGAGTTGCCGGGACAAAAACCACGGACGCCTATTGCTCGATGAATAAATGCTTATGTTACGGCACTGGTGAGCGATGTTCAGCATCACATATAATTTGGCGTATTTGTGATGGCTTCAAAGTCTGGTATAAAGATCTCAGGTCGATAAGCCCATTAAGTTGCATGTCCCGATGTTTGATCTATAAATATTACGGTTCAATCTAGCCTTTTTAATGGTCACTATATCCTTTTGAATGTTTCTAGTACTTTACAGTTTTGGTGATTACGTTAAATTATGTCTACATCTCAAAGAAAATATTATCTATAAAAGTAGATTATCTGGTGGTAGGGCGTTTGGTGAGTCCGCACGAGGTCGTACCATCTTCCTTGTTGTTGATGTCCATGGGCTCCAGCAACAACTCAATACCAAGTGAGCCGTAATCTCCATCTAAGCAATAAATGTATATATTGTATAATGTTATCTAAAATTTTCGATGTACAGATTTAGCCGGCGTATAGTTTCATATGTATGTAAACTTAAACAAATTTTATTAATGTAAGCATTTGGGACACGTTGACAGGTAACATATTGACGTATTGCTTCTAAATAAATAATGTTTTTAATCGCGTGTTGTTGGAATGTTATTTTTCGGCTGAGATTTTAATTTAAAACCTTTCCAGTTTCCCAGTATGTAGTATATCACTAAAATTAGCTCAGAAATACGTTATTTCAAGAAGACAAGATGAGTCAACACCTGTTTAAATAGCTTTAAAGTATTCTGGAAATTATCACACCTACCGGTTTTTTTCTTTATTTATTTTATTGTATTGTTTCTTAAACATCTGTCAGTAATAGATCTGAATGTTGGGCGACGAAAGGAAAGCATGAAAGGGGAATGCACGCGGCAGAGATGCGAATGTTGAGATCGATGTGTAGAGTGAGAAGAATGGACAAGATAAAGAATGAGTATATCAGAGGAAGTGTAAAAGTAGCCCAGGTAATCAACAAATTAAAGAGCGGACGGTTAGCGTGGTATGGACATTTGATGCGTAGAGAGAAGATGCATGTGACTAGGAGATGTATGAAAATGGTAGTGCAAGGTAGAGGGGGAAGAGGTCGACCGAAGAAGACATGGATGGAGTGTGTGAATAACGATATGAGAGTGAGAGGAGTGAGTGTTGAGATTACGGCTGATAAAAGAGAATGGAAGAGAAAATTTTGCTGTGCCAACCCCACCTAGTGGGATAAGGTGGAGAAAAAGAAGAAGAATTTGTGTTTAGTATACGCACACTGCGATCATATGCAAGCGTGATCAGGAGTGCTCATATCAGGTATCTAAGTAATATCTAAGTAAGACTATATCTTAGTAAGAAATAAGGATGGGGAATTGTGTTACCGCGGGTAGATTATGAATGAAGTAGTAATTAGTTATAGTTTGAGTATTCCTAACTTTTGATACACTGTTTTCATGAGAAGCCCTTTGATTCAAAACGAGTATTGCTATTTATGTGGTTAAATATTTAAAATTGTAAAACAATCAAATTGTAAGGCTTACAATGGTTTTTTGGTTATTTTGCACTTAAACTCTTGACAACAAAATCTAATTATAACTAGTCAAAATGCTATATTCATGATTTACATGTGCGAAATGTAAAAAATGTTTATATAATGTGTATAAGCAGCTAATTTATATTATTATATTATTATACTATATAATATGTATTATAATTAAACGTTTTGTATTTCGGTCAATTTGTGGGTGAGTTCCGGAGATAATTTAGTTACAACCCCCATGTTTACAGCCGCCATGCCAAATCAGTGATGGGCCATCCCTAATCGGAGGCCCCCGTCTACACGAGCAATTTGCGTTTTATTGTCGTTACTAATTTACCACTATGCAAAACACTATCGGGACTTATCTAATAAATTATTTTTGTTTCTAGTTAACCATTATATTTTATTATTGAATCGTTAGATGGCAATTTTTGGGGTTGCATACGTCAAATCGTCTAATTGGTGGAGTTTGGTTTATGTTCGTAAACCGAAAAATTTCAGAATCCTCGAACTGTTACTGAATAATAATCAGACTGACTCGGTAGTGCCGTGGTTAGCGCCCCTGACTGTTGTGCCGAGGGTCGTGGGTTCGATTCCCACATCGGCCAAACTCACGTGTGATGAACAGGTTTGCTTGCTCTTTGTCGGGGTGTTTACTATCTTTATATGTATATATTTAAACGTATATAAATATGTGTCAGTATATTTGGTACCCATAACACAGGGAATCCTAATTTGGGGCCGCATAACTGTGATTTGTTCCCTGTTAGTTAATTATTATCAGGGAAGATTATTTTTATCTGTGGTGAATCGTTGATCATTCATCCATTCGTTCATACATTTATTCATTTCAATATTTAACTTCTTAAAATGAATTGGAGTCCACAGCAATCATAAATGGATGAATTTTATTGTTAAAAAAAAATCATTGAAAATATCATAGGTAAGCCAGATGGTATCTCGATGTTGCCAATAAATACCAACAGATTTCCAGAACCTGCTTCATCTTAACCAAGGCTTGAAAATAATCCTATGTGGTATGCTATTGTCTAATGTCCATGAGACTAGTCAATCATTTCTCATCAGACAGACTGCAATATCTGCAGTTAGTTGAAAAAAATAGCACTAAACGTCATTGCCCTAGTTGGTTGACTAATCCTATTTCAAAATTAATTATTTTGTTCTCTGGGATTCTTAGTGTTTTATTTTTGGGTCATCTTTTTTATGAAATAGTGTAATCCATCCTACTACTACTACCTACTACTCTGCTGTCGTCAAATGTTAATGACCTGTTTGCTACCGCTAGGTAGGATTCAGCCTTGTCACTGTCAGGTCTTTTCTCGACTTTGGCATTCCAGTTTTAATGCTAATCCTCTTAAGATCTTGCACCGTCACTTAATCATTACAGTTTGTGTATTTCACGAAATCTTTAATGATCGTCATTGGAGTTCGTTCGTTTTCAAGTAAGCGAAATGATGTGACCTTGTCAGCGAAGGTTTTTTTTATTGCTTAGATGGGTCGACGAGCTCACAGCCCACCTGGTGTTAAGTGGTTACTGGAGCCCATAGACATTTACAACGTAAATGCGCCATCCATCTTGAGATATCAGTTCTAAGGTCTCAGTATAGTTACAACGGCTGCCCCGCCCTTCAAACCGAAACGCATTACTGTTTCACGGCAGAAATAGGCAGGGTGGTGGTACCACGCGCGGTGGTTACCCGCGCGGACTCACAAGAGGTCCTATCACCACTAAACTACTACAATAACTACATTTCAAATTCAGAATCTTTATTCTAATGCATATTTCATTACAAATTCGTATTCATAGGCTCTCGCAAGACCTGTTAGTGCCAAAACATCAGAGATTTAATCGGAGCAAACCTATCGTTTCAATAAATAATCGGATAACGTTAAATTTATAACGCATTATAATTGTAGCAAACGCTTATGGATTTCTCACGATTAAGTCGAACATAAAATTGAAATAACAATTACGCGTACGCCCAAACTTTTACGTACCTACTCGAAGCAATCTTTGTCAACGTATTAAACTTTGACCGAATTATCTCGGTCCGGGGACGGGTTCACATCGTTAAATTGTCTTATAACGCAATAAATATGTCGATGTTTGGAAACAGCCGGGGCCGTACCGAATGAGATTGGTGTAATAGAGCGTGGCACAAGGGATGTTGTCTGTGTGTGGCGGCGTCCATCATTTTTTTTGGTTTTTTTTTTTTTTTTTGCGTAAATTGTTTCACTGACCGTTTTGTTTGAGAGTTGTCTGTTACAGTTGATTTAATGTATTGTTGTATTAACAGATTTTAATTTTGTAGCAATTATATTTAGAACGGTACAGTGAAGTAAGTTTTTTATTTTTTGTTTTCGATATACGAAAAAGCTTTCTATTTATAATAAGCGCACACTAAATTCCAAAATGTTCCAAAATTGATGTTTAATACTTCAAAAATTTACTTAGTTGTATACTGGATTGTATGGCCCGCACGGGTAGTTACTACCGTGCTGTTTACTTTTGACGCAAAGCAGTCATACATTTCGGTTTGAAGGGTAGAACAGCTATTACATTATACAATTTAGACCTAGAACCTCATAGCTCAAGGTCAGTGACGTCATTCACATTGTGACGTTTATTCCGGCAACCATTTAACACAAAGAGGTCTAGCGGACCACTCACCAGTCACGCAATAAATAAAATTGATAGGTCGCGACCTTGTTTACCATCTAGTACAATAGAAAACAGTCCGTTAATATTTATTTATTTAAAAAGTAAGTTTACAAGAAATAAAAAAAAAAACATTATTTAGTAGATACGAAGTCTCCATATGAAACAACCGGTTTCGATTTGAATAATGTTGTTGGTATACTTACAAGAACATGTTGTCTCCAGTTATTAGTGCTTATCTATATTACTATTTCAGACAGGAATTAGCTTAAACTTTGACGTGTCACACTTGTCCAAGGCACTGTCCAACCAACCAGTTCGAATACTATATTTTTCTTATGCTATTTTCATGCTATTCATTCTCATAAGGAGCACGCAGGAGCCAGTCACCGTCGACGGCCTAGATATGTCCTTACGTGTCCATCAGATCCAACAACTCTTGCATTAGACGCCTTCAGCTTTTTTTTGTGATTGAAGTATTACTGGTGGCCCGGAGGCCTTTCTAGTTTCACCAGGACAGATGGGCGAGCAAAGACTCAGCCAGGAGGGATGGGATTGGAAGGAGACCTAACAACTCAAGAGCAGCTGCTTTGCGAATGAATCTACTACCGGATCGGAATCGCGACGCGCTGGGAAGATCCGGTGAGAAACTGCATGGGTTGGGTTTCGCGGGGGAAGTACGGTTATTGCGGAAGTACGGTTACCGGGGCTAGTACGGTTATTGGAGAATACGGTTACCGGGGAGTACGGTTACCGGGGAGTAGAGTACGGTTACCGGGGAGTACGGTTACCAGGGAAGTACGGTTACCGGGAAGAACGGTTACCGGGAAGAACGGTTACCGGGGAGTAAGGTTACCAGGGAGTACGGTTACCGGGGAGTACGGTTATCGGGAAGTACCGTTACCAGGGAAGTACGGTTACCGGGGAAGTATGGTTACTAGGGGATGCCTTCAGCTCTAACATTAGCCGACTTAGGGACTCTGGTAATTGTAATAAAGGCATTAAGGCATACAGATATACAGGTACAATCTTTTAGATTCCACCTTCTCCCGCAAAACCGAACAACCAACATTATTAGCTGAGGCGCCCAGGAAGAAATCAAATAGAGATGGAGTCGTGAAAACCACAATTACCACAGTCTACAGAGTGGTACGCACGCAACAAGCTGTAGTATGTTTATTACATTCTAATAACCAGAAGCCATTTCATTTCTTTGTTATGCACAATAAACCCACGGAACACAATAACAATTAACCCTGGCTGGATACAATAAGCAGTCGTTTCATAGAAACGTTATCGTTAACAAAAACTCGACGCAAGTGTTTGGTTTATCACTCGACAAAACGTAAAAGCGATAGCCCTGGTGGACACAAAGCAACAATATCGTTACCAACCAAAATAAATAAATACTTATTGTGATGATTGCCTACTGTGTATTTAACTGGCACTGTTGTTGGTTTGTGTTCGACAATAAACATAATAAATTCTAATACAACGTTGTGTCACCGCTTCGGCCACGCAATTTATACTCTATCTTTTTTTTTTTTGTTGTAATAAATTTTCTTCTGAGCTACACGAGTGCGAGAGATCCTATGATAGTGTGGCTCTGAGAATACATAATATTTGCTTGGTTACGCAAATTTGTCTGCAGATGTATCTGTCTAATGCATAATTATTTCCATCATTCGCTAACGATCGTGATTGGATATTAAAATGTCTTAATTTACGGTTTTCCAAATATTATTTTCGCTCATTTATGGATTTCATTAGTTATTGATATCGATACTGTGATAAGATAGTTTGATGCTATCTTAATTTAGATGGTGAATTTGCCGATTTTAGTTTATTTAAAAAAAATACCATAATAGTACTATTTATCGTTTGCAAAGCATAAGCTGCAAATAACTTGTTCGCATTTACATAACTATTATAAGATCATTAGTCTGTCATTGAATGTTACCTGCGCCCGTATTTGCTGTCAAAATATTTCGATGAAACCACTTTGATTTTTTTTTCACTTTTTTTCTTCAAATATTTTGTGAATTTGCCGGATTCTGTCCCACATTGTGAGCATGACATCTCAATATTCGATACAATAGAGAATCATTTGTCATTGTCCATTAGATGATATTGTTAGAAAACATTGTAAAATATTATAGGTACGTGTAGTTCATAGATTCGAATTATCAAATTGTCGTTAAAGAAATGCGTTGAATTGAAATGCGTTGAATTGAAAGTGATTTTGGACTCCTGTTTGATGCCAAGAAAATTCGATGCCGAAAATATATTTTTTGTTTACGGCTTCCTCGTGTACCTTTGACTTTTAGCCTATATGGTGTTAAGTGGTTACCCATTGATTAGCCCATTGATATCGCAAACTGAATGCCGGATACATACTTGTAAAAATAATTGCATTTACATTTGTCTCACAGTTAGTACCTTGCGACGGAAATATGCATAATTGTCAGACCCGTCCAGATCACATAAATGTAACTAACATTTTAATAAACTTATTAAAACGTACGTATTCATTGAGAAAGAGAACTGCGTTTTGCGGGCTATTACACTAAATAAATGAGTGGTTTATAAGTTTTATTAGATCCAATTCCTATTTGGACTAATTATCATGTAAATAGTACGAAACACGATAATTGTAGGTATTTGCGATCTTCATATGAATAAACTACGCATAGGTAGGAAACAAAGTATACAGGAAATATAAACGGAATACGGTATAAAATAAAAATCGTATTGTAATCCGGTATTGGCTATAGATAAGGAAAGCTTGTGACAAGGCAAGAATTATGTGCTCCAGAGGGCAATTTTTCTTTCGGAGGATTTATTCCCGTAATTTATAGAGGATACCGCTGTATCTGGGCTAACCCCGCGTCGGTTCTAGCGCGTTCCGCAATTAAGACTTACCTCATCTAATTAAGATGCTTGTGATCTGCTATACGAGTCTGTACAAGTAATTTCATATTATAATTTGAATTAGGTATATTAATTTTAAATTTTATGTTTGCAATTTCGAAAAATTTCTTCTAAATCGAGAACTGTTGCAGTATCGTTGAGAGTATGTGGTGATTAAGTGTATTTTATCTTTAATACTTAAAATATACTTAAAATTGATATGTTTATCAATTGCCTAGGTGTTTGTTAGTGACGTAATGCTTACTTAAAAGAAAAACAACGTCAATTCTAAGTTTTGTCAGCGGATGTTACAATTATTCTAACTACATTTTAGCAACTTTTTATTTACGTGACAAAGTCGTGGAAATTACGCGATGATCACAAATTAAAGAGCTCTTGACGAAAACACTTCTGTCGATTCGTTTAATCTCGTCACAAATCGACTGTTTCTTGGCTAGTAATTTGACACGCAAATTTTTTACCGAACGTGCCTCGTCATGAATTGCCGGTGACAAAAGTGTCTGTAGCAGCGTGGCGTGGAGAGTCGGCTTAATAAAGCCCCCACCCCACGACCACAGTCGTAAATTTAGGGTTTCATAAAACCAGATCCGAGATAAGACACAGTGCGGAGTGAGCGTCCCGGATCAAATGCGAAACTCGGGACCCGCACCGCGACGCACCCGCACACAATAAAAACATGAGTCGCATCTGCGTACCGACCATACCCGTAACTACGAATCGTCGTGTTTACATAAAATACGAGTCGATAGCGATCGAGGGATTCACCAGAAACTGTGAATATATCGATCGAAGCTAGAGCGCATCGGTCGCGGCAATACGAAACCAAAAGCAGCCTACGGATAAAAAAAAAAACCAAACAAAGTGCTCCGTCAAAGGACCAACAAAAGCGCATTATGATTTTAACAGTTTCCGAATTGTTCCACTATTATGAGGCGTGTATTATGGCTTTTCATCCAGTGTCGAGGTATTTGGGTTCCATTGTGGCACGATATTGACAAATAAGGAGGATTTGGTTTAAAGCAAAAATAATGGAGGATTAGGACGGTTGAAGTTTTTTTTTTCGTTTTATATTTAAAGATGGATGGCGCCACTGACTCCGTATTGCATTATGGCTTTAGTTCTGCAGTGCTACCGCCAATATCCTAAATATATCAAGTGGAAACTTCAATTCTATTCAAACTCCGAATAGGTTGCATAACCATTCGATAGTTTGAAGAAGGCGGTGCAAGTAAAAGAATTGGGTTAGTTCAGTAGAATTGTTGTAGAAACAGAAATTTTGGTTGAGTCTATTATTAGGTTTTATTGTGTTGCTTTAGTGTAAAACTTTGAAGGTTTTCAAAGAGGTTTTATAGTGTCAATGAACTATGATGAGCTCGTCTGGTGTGAAGCGGTTGCCAGTGCACATGACGCGTGAAAACCGCTGTCTGCCTTGAGACATGAGTTCTAAAGTCTCAATTAATTCAGTACAACGGCTGCTCAGCTCTTCAAACCGAAACGCATTATTGCTTCACGGCACAAAATAGGCAAGGTGATGGTACCTACCCGTGCCGATTCACAAGTCGTTCTACCACCAATAATAAAGTGTAAAACAGCAGTCATCACTCAAAGTGGAATATATGGTTCTGTTGTCATCGAAATAGGTAAGACTTTGGTAAAAGTCGTGTTGAGTTATATGCTGTATTTAGGAGTGAAGTCCACATAAAAAATAAGCTATATTTCCATGTAATTGTTGCTTTAAAAATTTTGACACGTTTTGTTTGACACTTAAATTGTAACAAGACATCGAATTTAGGATCGATATAGGCGTAACTACATGTTGGAGACATATATTTAAAGCTTCGGTAGATAGGGGTGCAATAATTTTGACAATGACTAGCAGCCTTACCCGGGCGAGGCGTAGGCGCGGGGCGGGCGGCGGGCGGGGGGCAATCTGCGCACTAAATCACGCTACGAATAAAATTTATGGCGCCGAGATAAAAACTCGCAGCTTTTCTCTTTTACGTTCCTTCCCCCCGCCACTTGCCCCGCCCCGCTCGCCCTCGTCACCCCGCCTGGAAAATCCATAGGGATTTTTCCAAGTGTTTGGGCGACGCCGTGTGTGGGGTCGAAACGATTTTGTTTTATGCTTATTGCCGCTTGCGATGTTTTGTTTGTAAAGTTGCACAGATAAGAAATAAGGTGGCTGCCGAAATTGTCTCGTCAGCTGGACAGTTTTTGTTGTCCTATTGTCTACGATAGTACGAAAAACAAAACAAAAAAGGTTATAATTCATGTTTTCGGATTGAGATTAAAATAAGTTTTTTCTCAATTAATCGTAGCTGCTACCTTTGGCTTTCTATCATGTCTCGACTAACTCGATCGATGTTCACAATGCTTAAAACTACGGAGGAAAATTCTGGAAACTCCTAAATAAGCTTGATGTCTTCGTTTTGTTACATAATAAATTGATTGTACTGAGTTTTAGCAACAATCGACCATACTTTAAGTAACAATATCTATGAAATCGCTCAGAACGAAAACAATAAGCATTAGTATTATAATATTATTGGAACGATGTTCCAAATGGGACGATGCGGAGGGGTACCCTAACCGGGAAAAAACGTACGTAACGTAAGATTTTTATTAGTAATGCACACAGTGTACGACTTAACTTTGTAATAAAGCACAAAAAATAACATATTTTTTTATCATTCATTGACCACTTCCACGATCTCAGAGCGTTCGTTAGCGCAATACACTAACTCTTATGCAAACAGCCGTGAATGAAGTGTACCACAATAAGTTCGCACGTTACCGAATGAACGTGGGTCCTCCAGTTTTATTTTCTTCATACCTCGAATGGAATTTAAAATTAATATTTTTATAATAAGGAACTTCGTTCCTATCCGGTGTCCCAGGACACCACACATCTTTTTATATTATTATATTATATTATTATGTTAGTTGGCTGTTGGTTCTCCTTGTAGTAAATAAATAAATAAATATTTTGTCGCTTTCTAAGAATTATTCCTGTTCTTTACCTTACCTGTTAACAAAACGATTCAACACAAATTTAAAACTAAATAGCTTAAATTTATTTAATATTGATTTCTTATCAGTTTCTGTTATTATGTAAATCTCAAATTAATTTAGTATAATAGTATTTCTTAAAAAAAAAAACAAAGTAAATCCTATATATTAACAGTCAGTAGTAACACTTAATCAATATAATAAATAGGATTTTTAAACAAAATACTGAAATAATGTCATTCGAAATAAGATATAGATCTAAATTGTAATATAGATAGAAGTTCGGATACAAAATAAATGAACGGAGACACGGTTCATTTATTTATAAGTCTCATCAAGTATCAGTAATAACTATAAAAAAAAAAGAATTATTATAATGCAATAAAAATAAAGCAAACCTTAATCTCTCCAAAGAATATTTTCTAATTAAGTCAGACTACAAAATGTTTCCAACAAAATTGTGGTAATGAATTCAACGTTAAAATTAAAACGGTATCAGATTTTGAGCGGCGGTCGAATTTATTTGTTGTTTTGAACGACTAAGAAAGGCTCGATTTTAGTACGTAATTTTATAATGAAACGCGATAACGTTGCTCGTAGAGTAAAGCGTTTGGACTATACGTACAATACGAGGTAGGTACTGTAGTTGTTTTATTTACTACTTAATTTGACCAAATATACCCTTAGACATACACAGACGGATTTAGTTTATCGATGTCTATAGCTAAGCGTTGAAAGACGTGACAGCTGTGTGCGTAGTGCGAGCTTTTTTAACTTCTCGATCGCGTAAAAGTTAACTCAAATTTGTATGGAGTTGGAACAGCGCCCCTAGCGGTAAACAAAGGGAAGCTGTTCCAACTATATATCACGGGTAATGTGAATATATCCGGTCACCGTTCTCGTCGCGGCGCTTGCGACGAAGGGTTTGGCGAGTAAACTAACCCACTAAAACTAAAACACAGCCCACTGAGTTTGTCACCGAATCTTCTCAGTGGGTCGCGTGTCCGATCCGGTGGTAGATTCTGCGAAGCACTGCTCTTGCTACGGCTAGTGTTAGCAACGCCGACAAGTTAGAGCCCCGAGAGTTCACCTACTCGCTCGGTTACGCTGACATAGCCTCTTAGGGCTACCAGCTTACGTTGGGTAAAAAATGATGTTTTTATTCAAGTAAGTCTTTACATGTTATTATCCATATTATTTTATTTACCTATCAGCCCACATACGTCCACTGCTGGACATAGACCTCCCCCAAGCCTCGCCACAAAGACCGGTCCTGTGCTCCCTGCACCCAGCGGATCCCTGTGAACCTCGATTGATCGTCGGTCCATCTTGTGGGAGGCCTACCCACGTTACGTCTTCCGGTCCGCGGTCGCCACTCAAGAACTTTCTGGCCCCAACGGCCATACGTTCTACGAGCAATGTGTCCTGCCCACTGCCACTTCAACGTCGCAATCCTTATTTACATTGTAACGTGGGCAGTCAAACAATGAGGTGGACCCACGACCTGGTCATAATAGCTGGTAGGGACTGGATGCGAAAGGCAAGAGACCAAGAAGAATGGATTGCTGCAGAAACATACACTCAGTATTGGTCGATCTAAAATGCATTTTCGTAATTGAGATTAATCGGCAAGAAACTCAAGCATTGTTCTTTTCCAGAATGTACGGTATGTACGCAAAGACGAAGGAATGTCAGAAATACACAGAGGAATATGTTATTAATGTTAAGAAGAGATAATTTCTTTATTTGAGTTGATATTTTGAATTGGAAGCTATTACAAGTCACATACAGTACATGTCTATTCTTTTTTCGTTCTGAATGTTTGTTAGGTATACCTCTATGAGATTTGTTCAACTGCTAATGTAAGCTAAAACATTAAACATTGAGAAAGTCATTGCTAATTTTGTTACTATTGCCAACTTAGAAATTTGTTACCTGTCCTGGTGAAACTGAAAAGGCATGCGGGTCACAAGTAATCTAACCTTCCTCAAAAAAAGGAGTTTGTTTGATATAGGTAATTGATGGGTATGATAGGAGTGAGTATCATTATATCACATTTGATAGAAGTTGTTTTCAGCTCATTAACTAATTGATTTTCTTGTTAAGTTGGAAATTAATTATCCTATTAAAAATTCAGTCATTGGCCAAGGTAAACAAAGTTTTTTTTTGTTTTTTTTTTAAAGCATTTGGGATCTCGAAAAAAAAAAGCAACAGTAATTTTAAATGCCTCATGCAAACGTATTCTTAATTTAAACGATCTAGAGATATTTCGAAAATGCACATTGAAAAAAAAAGTGTATGCATAGTTAAAATATTACGTTTACGTCCCTGTATTTGATGTCGGTGACTATTAATTTAACGGTGCCTAAAGTCTAAAGAACGCTGCCCGACATTTTCATAAAAATCATTCTTTATAGAGCCATAGGGCACTCGTCGGAGTATCGGGACCTTTGTTCGATTCAAATAACTTGTTAAGCGAGAACCGTGAACGTCCGAGGTGTATGTTACACACATGTTTAACCGGGACCGTTTGCTTTGCATAATTTCATTAATTGGACAAAGACCTGCAGTAACCGCATACAGAGGAAACACACTGCGTAATAAACGTAATCTGTCGTCGTCGTGGCCTAACGGATAAGACGTCTGGTGCATTCGTGTTGAAGCGATGCACCGGTGTTCGAATCCCGCAGGCGGGTACCAATTTTTCAAATGAAATACGTAATCAACAAATGTTCACGATTGACTTCCACGGTGAAGGAATAACATCGTGTAATAAAATGAAACCCGCAAAATTATAATTTGCGTAATTACTGGTGGTAGGACCTCTTGTGAGTCCGCGCGGGTGGGTACCACCACCCTGCCTATTTCTGCCGTGAAGCAGTAATGCGTTTCGGTTTGAAGGGTGGGGCAGCCGTCGTTACTATACTTGAGACCTTAGAACTTGTATCTCAAGGTGGGTGGCGCATTTACGTTGTGGATGTCTATGGGCTCCAGTAACCACTTAACACCAGGCGGGCTGTTAGCTCGTCCACCCGTCCAAGCAATAAAAAATAAAAAAAATAATAAAAAAAAACAAGGTATACTAATCTTAGTTCTTTTTTCCTAACTTTAATGAAACCCGCAAAATTATAATTTGCGGAATTACTGGTGGTAGGACCTCTTGTGAGTCCGCACGGGTAAGTACCACCACCCTTTTTTTTTTAACGCTGGGGAATCCATTTTCGGATACCCGGTCGAGGGGGTAATGGGCCGGTTTATGTCAGACTCCGGCGCCTCCTGAGAGGAAGAAGGGGAGAACAGAAGGACCGAGGTCCTCCCTCCACCTCCCCTAATTTCTCACAGGAGACTACGTCTTGAAATAGACGCGCGAGGCAGAACCGACTACCGACTAAACCCCATCGAGCTCCACCACACCGACTACACGAAACTTACGGTACCGCAGTGCGCGCCGAATGTTGCGCCTTCGCCGATACCCGTACTAATGATAGGACGGGATCTCATCCCCGGGAAAATCCCGAAGGACGTCGTCTCGGGAGACACACCGTGAGCGGCGCACAGGAGCCATCTTGCACCGCTTCACCACCAGACCAACAGTCGAGTACCGGACGCCACGGCACCTGGCACTCGAAAGTCCCTACGCGGGCTGAGCGGCGGCTTCTCGCTCGCGCCGTCCACCCCGCCTTCTGCGCTGAGGAGCCGAAGAGGGATTCCATTCCCTTTCGCGCTCCTCAGCCTCACGAAGCGCCATGACCAAGTCGCAGAACCCAGCCATGGCCTCCAACGAACTCCGGTCCTCTACCATACGGGCGACCACAGTTCGCAAAGAGAGGTCCTGCCCCAGCACCGTGACGAGATTTCGCCGCGGGTGCTCCCACCGTGGGCTCGCTTCTAGCGCGTGCTGAGCGTCATCGTCCGGATACCCGCACTGGTGGCAGCCCGGATGTGGCTCCCTTCCGCTGACTCTCCACAGATATCTCCCGAAGCAGCCATGCCCCGAAAGGACCTGGGTGAGGCGAAAGCAGAGCACGCCGTGTCTCCGGTCCGACCATGCCTCCAGCACAGGCACCAGTGCCTCGAGCGTGCGCTGACGAGTGGCCGAAGTTCGACCGAGCTCTTACCACCACCCTGCTTATGTGATATGAAGGATGGAGTAGCCGTTGTAGCTATACCTTAGAACTTATATCTCAAGGTGGGTGGCGGCATTTACGTTATCGATGTCTATGGGCTCCGGTAACCACTTAACATCATGTGGGCTATGAGTTCGTCCAATAAATAAATAAAAACTAATCGCTTATAGCTTAAGGGCTATTCCAAATACTCTCGAACCGGCAGGTGAGTTCAACCTGAGAGATTTGCTAACGTTGACCCTAGCAAGAGCGGTGCTTCGCTGAATGTACCAATAGATCGGAATTGCGACCTGCTAAGAAGATCCAATGAGAAACTTAGGGGGTTGTGTCTATGGGTAATCATAATCTAAACCATGCTTTTCATCGTTGTTGAGTCGGTTAGAGTTTTTATTTTTTTTATTGCCTTGATGGGTAGACGAGCTCACAGCCCACCTGGTGTTAAGTGGTTACTGGAGACCATAGACATCTACAACGTAAATGCGCCACTCAAAGCGGGATTTCTTTACGTTACTTCGAAAATAAGATCAAAATTCCTTAAGTCGTCTGTGTCTGAATTATACTATATTTTAATAAAACATAGTTTTGAATAACAAACAGCTGCACGAAGTTCTCGGTAATTGTACGAACCACTCAATTCGAGGCTTAAATTCGCGCTACAAAAACGTCCAAGGACAAAACTCGGATTGTCTAACTTATCAGTACTCAATCAGTGTTTACAATATTACGGCGGCGTGCTCCACGTCAAAATAATGTCCCTATTAGAGGTACAAAGGTTTTTCAAAGACGAACCACTAACAAAAAAAAAAATGTCAAAAATATCCACGTCGAGAGCAGAGATTAGACGAGAGCAAGGCCATCTGTGGATATTGAGACCGTCTCACACGAGATAGCTTATCGGACGATCTCGACTCGGATTCTGTAAAGAAAAAGCGAGAGAAAAGGCTCCTATTTATAGATGAAGAAGCGTAGATCACGAATGCACCACAATCGCATTACCTTCGATTTGAATTTCCATTGTTTATGGTGGCAGACATGTGTCAAAGTTCGATTGGAATTTAAATTCGGCTCCTTTGTTATAATTTCTTTTTTTTTTTTTGTCGAGTTGTAAACACGGCGCGCGGTGATGTTCCAATTCGGTTACCGGCCAACGATGGGCGGATGTATCTGTGACTTTGCTTGTAACTTCTATCGCTGTTCTGACGTCGGTATTTGAAACGAATAATTACAAATCATGCTTCGGAGTAATTCGTGTGCGGCTGATCTAAGTTCTACTGAACGTTTGGAAAATAAATCGAGGTGCCTTGGAAATAAAGTATTAACTAATAATTAGAATGACGTCTAAGTCATCCGTAACTACGAAAACTGTTAAGTATTTTTATAATTTTGCAAATATAATAATGTAATCTAAATAACAAAACTAAGAAAGATTAAGCCGTAAAAATAGTTTTATTAATATCTACGACTCGCGAATACTGGAGGACACTAAAAATAATACCGACATTTACGTAGTCATTTGATAAGCCAATCCAATTTAATGTTTTGTTGTTACTTAAAAAAAAACACACACACACATTGTTTTTACAATACGAATGTCGTACGTGTATACAATCAAACATCAAAGGTACAAGCATCTGGTAAATTACCAAACTCGAAGCAGTCCGAAGCACCAGGGAACTAACTACACAAAGCGGCTACCATTTTGTTCCGACACTTTTCAAAATTGGAACGTGACGGTTGCAAACGCTCTCCAGCAAGAGACAATGACATGAAAAGGAAAAATGTAAACGGGCCTATTTTAAATAGGCGTACGACACAACAAATATTTTAAATCACATTCTGCCCGCACACAAATTTGCATCGCCGTGTTAAGTAAATCTTTGGTTTATAGATCTGAAAATCGCTTGAGGCGACTACGAGTTTTATGTCGTTGTGATATTCGGGATGGTTAATTTAAAAGTGCGTTCTTTAACCCTTTCAGAGGCATTGTATCTTTGTGCGCTTTGTACGAGAGATGGTTTATCTGACTCGCGGGGTACATAAGTACTGTTTTTTCATTCCGTAATGCTTTTACATTTCAAAGGGGTTAAATGTTATTCAGACTGGTTGCCCGGTTAGGAAACGTGTGGGTGTCATGGGGGACTGAGAAATATTTAGTACTGCTGAGCACGAGATATTTTAGGACTTAACATGATATGATATTTGGTTTGAGCGACATTTCGGTTAATACGCGTCGTTTATCTTTGGAATTACAGGTGCGTTTTATTTGGTATTAGAATCAACAGTTTGATGTTTTTAATTGAGCTTTAATTAAGTTTATTCCATTCAAATAGCTGAAGAAGCTTTTTTGTTGTGATACTTTTTTTATTGCTTAGATGGGTGGACGAGCTCACAGCCCACCTGGTGTTAAGTGGTTACTGGAGCCCATAGACATCTATAACATAAATGCGCCATCCACCTTGAGATATAAGCTCAAAGTTCTCAAATATAGTTACAACGGCTGCCCCACCCTTCAGACCGAAACGCATTACTATTTCACGGAAGAAATAGGCAGGGTGGTGGTATCTACCCTAACGGACTCACAAGAGATCCTACCACTAGTAATTACACAAATTATAATTTTGCGGGTTTGATTTTTATTACACGATGTTATTCCTTCACCGTGGAAGTCAATCGTGTACATTTGTTGAGTACGTATTTCTTTAGAAAAATTTGTACCCGCCTGGGATTCGAACACCGGTGCATCGCTCAACACGAATGCACCGGACGTCTTATCCGTTAGGCCACGACGACTTCAACTTTAATTGGCTCTCTTGTAATGTTGCAAAAATGTCGCTCAAACTAAATAGCCTCTCACCTCTCGACATAATCTTTCCCTCCAAGAGTTGGGTAGACGCCACAAATAATAGCCATATACATATACACGAATGGTCACACCTTTGCGAGCCCATATGCAAAGACTTTTTGGCGGGAACGCGAGGAGTGAAGTTGTGTGATTTGTTTTATTTTGTCTATTTAGTGTTTCTTCAGGTTTAAATGTGTAATAACGGTGGTTTATTATCTGTTTAGTATCTGTGAAAGTGCACAAATGTGGGAAAATGAAACAAAGCCGCTGGACGTAACTTCTCGGGATCCTCCAAAAAGTCCACTGAAAAAATCTCAGTAAATGACCACCATTTTAGTGAAATTATATTTCATCCCATATCATCTCATTTCATTTAATTTCATCCCAGTTGATTAATGTCTCAAATTAATTATCTTCATTTCATTTCATTTATCTCCATATTATAATTTTTCATAAAAATAAGAAAATAAATTAAAATAAGACATGACTTAAAAGTCTTACTTACCAGGTCATAAAATCCCTTATAAAATACCCATATGCAAAAACTTCTTTTTGTGTGTAATATCTGATTGTTTCTTTAATTATAATTTATATCATTTGATTTAAAACATTCGAGAATTTCGTTTGTGATACTACACTATTGAAACAGTCAACCATATCGTACTGAGATATCTAATTTGCGCAAATACTGATGATGTGTGATGATAATAATTAATCCTGAGATAATGTTGTGTTTGTACAAGACATTTGTGTACATAAATACAAATGGCATAGTTCAGAGACGAAAAAGCTTAACTACCTGTTTGAGGAATCTAGGTTTCAACCATTTAGAACCTTAACCTTAATGCGTAATGAGTGCTCGGAGTAAAATTGGGTTCAAATTTGTATTCAAAGTCTATTTTTTATCTGGTTCTATTCGAAGGTTTTAGATTTGGAATATCATCTACTAATATTTATATTTGGAAGTATGCATTCGAATAGTATTAGTTAGTAAGTAGTATTAGTAATAGGTGATGATAACTAAGTAGAGAGTATTTCCGTACACAGAATGTCGTCTCAGCGTTTTGGTACGCCGATCTAATGTATCAACTAATCAATTAATAAACAATGGGTTATATTGGAAGACAAGCAGACATAATTTAAGAGGGATTTTGTTTAATAATGAATGAATGATTAATGAAGGAATGATGTAAAAAAATACGTATGCCCTTAATTGCATAAGTGGGTTTGGTACAATATAAGCGGGTAATGTTCTTAATAGAACATTACCCATAATCCGCTAGTTGTCACAGAACGAAGACAATTGAAGATTAACTGAATCGCGATAACGAAACTTTACTGGTGGTAGGATCTCTTGTGAGTCCGCACGGGTAGGTACCACCACCCTGCCTATTTTTGCCGTGAAGCAGTAATGCTTTTCGGTTTGAAGGGTGGGGCAGCCGTCGTAACTATACTGAGACCTTAGAACTTATATCTCAAGGTGGGTGGCACATTTACGTTGTAGATGTTTATGGGCTCCAGTAACCACTTAACACCAGGTGGGCTGTGAGCTCATCCACCCATCTAAGCAATAAAAAAAAAAGATAAGTTTGCGTGTATATACAAGTTTCGAGTACTTGGATCGTCGGTATACCGAATAAATTCATCCACTCGGTGGAAGATCTTCCCTCTGTCAGTACCATGAAATCCATAATGTCGATTCTATTCGATGTTACGATTGCGAAGAATTTTTGTACTTCCCTCTCTAAGCTATAGCGTGTTCGCCCTTCTGGCTTTCTCAATGCTCATAATTGTCGGTAAATATACTCAGATAAGCCGAGATAAACACATTTGCCTTTCACGGAAACAAGTTAAATCGTTCGTCACATTCTCTGACACGATCCATACATAAAGCTGAAAATCAAATTAAACAGCACTTGAAGTAACAAACGAAATACATGAGCGTTGGAAGACGCTAAAACATACGGTACATTAACTCAGTTAACTGAAGTATTTCATGTTAGGTCATTAGACATTAACTCGCGGCGCTAGATACAGCCTGCGACAGATTTACAGCTGTTGTAGACTTAAGCCAATGTGTCCGGGGCGGGGCCGCGTTAAATAAGGAATCCTTTGTTTTACGTAAGCGTGAGTTAATCGAGCTGTAGCAATTTGACCCTGATTGTCTTTTAAAAAAAATACAAACTACCCTTCACTACTTGTCATTTAAAATAATTAAATTAAATGACTGCACTGATTGACTTTCGAACTTCTGATTTCATTGACCGACTTCTAATTTGGGTTATTGAATGACTTTTGAAACTTGGAAAATATAATGAACTATGTAAAAATGCTGAAACAAATAAGTGTAATGAAATTAGGATCGCGACTAAAACAAAACTTCGTATTGCTGAATGCACAATAATTACATATAAATAAGGGTTATAACAGAACGCTAAGATTATTTGTCATTAAATGCCTGTTTCGTATTAATTTTGATAAGAGAACATAACCTATCATTGAATAATGGACCAGTGTGAGAAAAATACTTCGCTTAAATACTGTAATGTATTTGCTTAATTTTGTAAACACTGCATTCAAACTTTTCAAAATGAAATAGATTTCAGTGATGTTAATTTATAAATTTACTGGAATGCCATTCATTCGTAAACATATATTTTTTATGTAACATATATTTTTGTTCAATATTTAGATGCGTAAAAAAATCTGAGCTTAGAAAATTCATTTTTTTTAATCGTACTCTTACTTGGGATTGTGATCAACTGCTCGAGCCCATTTGAAAATGGCCTAACAATTGCTTCACTAGTGAAGCTACTACCAGTTTCCAATTGTGACCCGCTTAGAAAAATTGGCGAGAAACTGAACAGGAAACTGATATTAGATTCTAAGCTTTAAGCCCCCTTAGGTAAGGGGAATATGAATAATATCTAACTCTATCCTATTGAACGCAATAAATTTATTTTTATTCCTTATTTAGTTTATAATGTTTACCAAATATATTTTTTACCTACCTATTCATCCTACCCAATCCCTTTCCCTACCCTACCTAATTACCCCTTTAAACCTATTTTCATCATTTAACTGAAATTCTTCCATCAATTCTACTTCACAAGTAAAAATCAATATTGCGAAATCTTGTTAACGTCACATAGGTGATATTTAAAAATATACTAATATGTTTTAGGAATAGATTTATTAATTTAATAGTTGGTTGCAATCATCGTGAATATGTAACAGCTTAAATGTTATTAATGATTTCAAATTAATCTAAAGATGAGATCTTTATTTTATTTTATTTTTATTGATGATCTTCTATGGTGATGGTTAAATTGCTACTGCTATCACTAATGCTTGCCTATAATCTATCAATATTAATAATAGTCGTGGCCTAGAATATAAGACGCCCGGTGGTATCGTCTTAAGCGATGCGATGAGACCCGTGTTCAAAGCCCCAAGCAAGCATCAGTTTTTCCAAAAAAATCGCGCTTGACACATGTTCAGGAACAACTCTCTTGGTGATGGAATAACAACATGTAAGTTGAAATCGAAGCTCCAAAACTATAATAACGCATATTGGACATCCCTTTTCTTGACATCGTATAAATTCAGTAATTCTCGGTACGGTTCGGAAAGTTCACCTGCGGCTATATTCAGACTCGCCAAGTTACGTCGGTCGTATTGTAATGAGCGATTTAGTGGGCAAGTTCATTCTGTTAATTTTGTGTCACGGTGCGCGCGCATCGTAAAATTTCACTCTCATCAATTTTTCATAATGCGCCTAAAGAAGAGTAACTTCAAAAAAAAAAAAAAAGAACATCGTAGCTCTATTTGACAGAATCGATGCTTCATTCGATGAGTATTGCCTTTGTTGTTGCCACATGCAGATTGTGAGGCTTGTAAGCTCATGAAAGCTCTGTAGGTGTTTTGCGATTATAATTACTAAAGATACGAAATGTAACGTAATATGTTACTGGAATAATATTAAAATAGAATATTTATTGCCATAGCGTTAGCTAATGACAGAAAGGGCTACAAAAGTTGCTTCCTAAGCCGACGTAACGAGTATGTAGATTTTGTGTGTAGTATAATGGTATTATTGGAATGCGTAATGTATAAAATGACAGTAGAATGTATGAATGTGATATCATGGAGGGTTGTGTCTTAGATTACATTTAATTTATTAACTAGACGCGCTCCACCGTTTCGCTGGTGTTATATTTGTTATTCGAAATAATGAAAACGTTGCCTTTTTTATTGCCCCTCTGGGCAAACGGCCCACCCAATGGTGAGTGGTTACTGTCGCCCATGGACATCAGCAATGCCAGGGACAAACCCAAGCCGCTGCCTACCGTTAAGAGTCTTTATCTCGGGTGTTGGTTATCTGTTATTTGCAGATCCGTCGTTATGTAAAATCATGAATCAGCTATAACCATAATAGATATTTATGACACTGAGTTTCTCGCCGGATTTTCACAGTGGTTTACGATTCCGAGCCGGTGGTACATTCGTGAAGCTCTGCTCTTTCTGGGGCAGATACTGGTGGTAGAATACCACCGCCCTGCCTATTTCTGCCGTGAAGCAGTAATGCGTTTCGGTTTAAAGGGCGGGGCAGCCGTTGTAACTATACTTGAGATCTTAGAACTTATATCTCAAGGTGGGTGGCGCATTTACGTTGTGGATGTCTATGGGCTCCAGTAACCACTTAACGCCAGGTGGGCTGTGAGCTCGTTCACCCATCTAAGCAATAAAAAAAGAAAAAAAAAAGATACTAGCCAGATTTTTCAGGTCGAGAGCCGTGAACTGGCCCGTCAGTTAAGATGAATCCAGAATAGCTCCTCTAGGCTACTGGCAGATAGATAAACACTAGTCGTTTACAATGAATAATATAAATTATTTTTGTGCGAAATTTCATCTAAAACTGTTCCCCAATTGTTTTGTGATTGAGCAACTAAAATCCAAAGTAGTTAATGTACTAAATTGTAGACAGCGGCTTGGCTCTGTCCTTGGCATTGCTGATGTCAATGGGCGACAGTAACCACTCCCCATCAGTTGGACCGCATGCTCGTCTGCTTACAAAGGCAATAAAAAAAAATGCTCAACTTTTTTAGCGATTATCGATATTCGATTCCCAAATTTAAGATAACGTTTCTATGTGACATAATAGTTTTATTCACATAGTACTATCACCATAGAAACTAAGGATTGTAGAAAACAAGATTATTGATACTCCGTTGGACGTTACAGTAAGCTGTTTGAAACATTTTATATCGGTGTTTAAATAATTAATCTTGCATTTTTAATTGTCATTAGTTATATTATTTCAGTCGTTTTTGATGCTTTACAGTTTTCGTGGTCACAGCCGACTGATGCAATATTCGTCGATATTTAAAAACATGCGCCAATTGTTGTGTATTATTAAAAATAAATATCTTTTTTTTTGTCACTTTTACGTTTCATTTCACACAGAATCAATGTATTGTATGTATAAAAAAACGGGAGATTAAATCGTCAAAGTTCAAATTATGTTTAGGATTCCCGAAAACCCAAGAAATACCATAAAAATACCAAAAATACCATAGTTTATATTCATTCATAGATGTGATTTTAATTTTAATCTAAGCGCTGTGCTTTAAATGGTTTAGGTCTAAAGTCACCGGTAGCGGTCCCCATCGGCGTAGTCTTATCGTCTTTAGTTTAAACATAAAAAAACATTTGTCTATGTCATTTTATATTATTACAGAAGACACATTGGTTACATAGCTTAAATAAATTAAATATATTATACTAGCTGACCCGGCAAACGTTTTTTAGCGATATAAATTATTTTTAGGAAAGGCAAATAACCTAGATACCGACTGCAGCGCCCTCTGCCGGGCTGATTTGTGAATCTAAACCAACAAGGGTGCCAACCAAACGCATATAAAAAAACATTCAAATCGGTCCAGCCGTTTAGGAGTTCAGTGACAAACACACGCACAGACGAAATATATATGTAAAGATTAAATTTTATAATGTACCAATCGAAATCTTGCTTGTACCTAGATTTTAATTATTGTTCTGAATAAATTTAAATAAGAGAGAAAGAGAGAGAGAGAACATACTGTATTGCACACAAAACACAATTAACATTAGAAAACAGTCAACAAACAGATATATTTGTACAACAGGCGGTATTATCGCTAAAAGTGATTTCTTCCTGACAGCCGTTTAATTAAGAGAAATTCTGGGAAAGATAAAGATACAGCAGGTACAGTATTTTACTGTCTTTTTACTTTTAGATGAAGAAAATTATTTTAAATTCGCAGGTTCTTCTTACAAATCCCATCAAATTTTTTTTCAAAACAAAAGTTAAGCATTTATTAAACTGAGAACAAAGCAGTTAAAATCAGAGTGTCCTGTTAAAAAAATATTAAGTGGACAGGGACAACCCTGTATTTGGATTCGCGAGAATAGTACATCTTCTATTAGCTACCACCTTATGATGGAAAATCTTTGATATGATTTATATTTCCTTTAACGATGTATCGTACTATATTAATCAAAGGAAAATGAATGATTTAAGAATGCTTTACAGCACGAGAATTATACATTAATAGTAAATTGAAATTTGCAAAGATTGCACAATATGCAAGCACGGATTCGAATAACCGGCTATACTTTTCAATGAGATTGGTTCGACTAAATGTTATTTGCTTAATGCTAATCTGCTATTTTGTATCAATTTATCAATACTGTTTAAAGTATTTCTTTCATAATACCAAACTTTTTGGTATTCGTTCCAATAAAAATAAATACCTATCTCTATTGAGCAGTTTCATTCAATCGCTAAACATAAAGACAATCTTAGAAGGTATCGTCTTCTGATAAAGTTAATTCCAAGAATTTTTCAATAAACCAACATAAAAATAGAGTAAGAACGCCACCGATTCCACCATCCATCACACGCGGCTCGCGCGCGTCGACTGAACGCACACCACGAAACGCCCGCCCAAAAAGTGAACAAGAAAATTTGAAAAGAGAACACTCCCATTGCGAGTCCGCCTACCGTAATTTCGACCAATGAGCGGCCGAGCCGGTCTGGTCGCGCCGAGCCGGCCCGAGGCGGGCCGATCTCGCGCGCTCACAACAAAAACTCACACGACTAGTTTAGTGTCGGGTTGCGTCCCAACCGCGTCGGATCACGTGTAGCGACGCACTTACACTTGCGCTTGCGCTTTCCACATTATTATTGTTATCAACGCTTAGTATACACGTACTGTTTGATCGTACTGTGATCTGTGATACAATTTAGTATTTTTAACGTTTAGTTTTCAACATTAAAATGGACACGCAAACGGAATGGAGCTGATGATAGAATTGTGTTATTATCCGTCAGTATTAACAGTGATAAATAGTGATAGTGATCGACATTGTGATACACAGATTTCGAGGACAATCAAGGTATCGATAGCTTTTATTCTCTTTATGTATCCGATTTTTTTTTTCTATAAAACATGAGTTAAAAACTCAAGTCTGATGCATACGAAAATTGAATCCACAATCAGCCTTTAAATTAATGTTAATGATTATTTTAATATTCAATTAGTGAAGCGAAATACGCTGTCCAATGTTTTAATTTGATTTACGACCGAACATATAACTCTCCGGCCCGCGCGGAGGTTTCTTAGTATTGTATTTGTGACAGATTAGCTCAAAACTTGTACTTTAATCGATACATAAAATCGATTGCTCAAAATTTCAAGGAAAATATATTCGAATTATAATTACATATATGCGAATTTTACGTTTGTTTGATATCAATACAAATGTCCAGACACAGTTTTGTTTCGGTTTATGGGCTTAGTTATTGAGAGGACATATCCGACGGCACACAGCATCGGACGCGTGCCGTTCGGACTACGACTATATATGTATATCTACATCTGCTATAAAAATAAAATAACACAATTTTTATGTTTGTTGGTTCCAACAATTTATCAAACAAAAATCATAAATGAATTGGTAAGCTAATGAAATTCAAAACGTCTCGTCGAAATTTTAATGTTCGATTATAATTTTTTTTTTCGATTCCGATAAATCAATATCGCGAATAACTCTTTCGTTTTTATTCAAAATTGTACATATAATTAATGTGTGAAAGAGGTTATATATAAAAAAAAATATGCTTCATATTTAAGATCTTATCACGGTGTAAAAGACATAAACGGGTTTAGATAACGTTATTTAATGATGATTGAAATATTTGTAGGCAATTTGTACTGATAAATATTAATTTATTAATAACTTATTGAAAATTATTGTAACTTAAAATGTATTGTTACGAATGTACTGTTGCAAATGATTTAGAGTCTAAATCTTTAGAATAACAAAATAATTTGGACGTTGTTTATGGCAATGTTAAAAACTACATCTTACTTAAAATCTAAACTCTTGAGCCTTAAAATATATAGGTAATCAGCTTATTTTTATGCAGAACAAGTTTCTCGTAAGAGCAGCTTTAAGCTGTCAAAACAATGTGCATTTAGATTTTTGTCTAGTTTCGCAACCGCCTAAATAGATTAAAAGATAAATATTTAAATGTACGATTGTATTCAAATGTTCTTATATATCGGATGATAAATTCTGGGATGCATTTCTAAAAGCATTATAATATGCTATATGTGTACGAAAAGCCTTCGAATTCAATTGTAGCTAACAACATCAGTAATGTCTGTTACGTATTTTAAATTTATTCTTTGTTTGAATTTCGAATTCGTTCGAGCCGACCAATCACTGTCAATATTACCTCCTTTCGTTTTCAAAATATTCGTCGGGCAGTTTTTGGCGGTAGGCGGCCATGATGCACGTTCGAAATTTGAATGCGGACCGAGATGCGCAAACGATTCTATCGATAAAACAAATACAATAAACTTTAGTATGTGTGTTTAATCGTTTCCGGTTCGGCTTATGTGCGTTCCATCCTGCCTCTTGTTTACAATTAATACATATTTATAATGAATTAACATAATCCATGTTTTCGAAGACAGCACCGTCGATTTTAAAGTTACAACCGCTTCTGATTAATTCGTTAGTCTACATTCTTAAGTAATTCGCTTTTTGTGTCAATATATTCATACAATAAAGAGAGGCAGCGTTCATAAATATTGAGTTTTATTGTAAGATGTTTATTTATATAGGTTAATCTATTAGAGTATAATTACCTTATAAAGTCTCATGATTATATACAAATTTCATGCAATTTATAAATATTTATACGTAGATATGCCCGTTTCTTGATCTCTGGGGTTTGACTGTAAGCGAGAAATGTATTCTAATTAGTTTCTATCAAATACTATCCGATTGATTTTATCTTAATAATGACGTATGGAAATTCGGAATTTGGTACATTATTTTGATTTTAGATTTAAACTGGAATATTTTAGATTATCACGTAAATGTTTAAAAAATAATAATAATAATTAGGATTTGAGATTAGTGAACTTTGTGTAAAACAATTTCGGTTCCTATCTAATTCTGTTGGTATGGATTGTATCTTATTATGCGCTTATGTATGTAGGAAGTACATTATATTATGTAGTTTTAAACAAATTTAGTCAAGTTAATCGGGTACGAGCATAATCTACAATAATTCAGTTGAACTTAATTAAAGTCGGCCAAGTACGAAATTAGGCCTATGTAGTCGAAAACTGACCCAAATAAACACTCATCAATTTATTTAGAATTCTATGTTCGAAATACTTCGCCATCATTGATTTAGGATAATTTAATAGCTTAACCGCCTAATATTTAAATTGTTTTTTCAATTAGGACCGACAACACAAAACTATTTAAGTACCGTTTAAGTACAACCTAAATCGGTAGTATAGTATATTGTGAGCCTTATAATCATGGGAAGTATACTAGTCTGCTTATTAATGCCGCGAAGAAGTATTCTCCTTTGAACGGTGGGACATTCGCTCCCTATACAGTTGAGAGTCTGACCGTATTACTGGTGGTAAGATGTATTGTGAGTGCGCACGGGTAGGTACCACTACCCCGCCTATTTCTGCCGTGAAACAGTAATGCGTTTCGGTTTGAAGAGTGGGGCAACCGTTGTAATTATACTGACACCTTAGGTAGGCAGCGGCTTGGTTCTGCCCCTGGCATTGCTGAAGTCCATGGGCGACGGTAACCACTCACCATCAGGTGGGCCGTATGCTCGTCTGCTTTCAAAGGCAATAAAAAAAACCTTAGAACTTATATCTCAAGGTGGGTGGCGCATTGTAGATGTCTATGGGTTCCAGTAACTACTTAATTGCTTAACACCAGGTGGACTGTGAGCTCGTACACCAATCTAAGCAATAAAAATAAAAAATAAAAAGTATTGCCCTGGGTGGGTTATCCCGGTAGCCGCTAATCTTCTGCCCATTAGACGGTGAGCTTCTCTGAGATTTTTTTTTGATGATCCATTTTACGTCATTTTACAATTATAGACTGAGCTTCGATAGTGCGAGTAGATTAATCTGCCATGTTATCTGATGTTGAGAAGTTATTCCCATTAAACAATTAATTAGCAAGGATCTATCGGGCTTTTCGAGTGCTTTAAAGTTTTCGTGGTAATGTACGACTGCAAGGACGACGTGATCAAACAGTAAGGTTAGTTTTAATTAATAAAATCGAAGAAAATACTGAAGTATTAATTATTAACCTTTGTCTTTTAAAAGGTTATTAGTTTGGTACAATATTATAATCCTAAACAAGCTTCTAAAAATGATTCATCCATTAGAACTATACTAAAAATAATATCGTATAATTTATATTTGATTTTACATTTGAAAGTTTTTATTTAGGCCATAAGATGTTCCTAAAGCGATTATCCTAATTGGGAGCCTCCGTTATCTCAAAAGAGCTGATAAAACCACGTGTCGTATTAATTAGTTTATCTTAAAGTCGCTTGTGTAATTACCGCTTTTATTGGTTCCTTTAAAAAAAACGACAAACAGCTTTTTCTCACGGCCCGATTTGTGATTTTCGTAACATCGAGTAAAATTATTTTAATATTCCATTAAACCAGAGCCCTTTCGGTGATAAAGAAACGTTAAAATTCAAATAACTACGCGTGTCTTTAAAAAAATATTCATTTTAAATTACTAGATTATTCCGTGTCAAAAAAAAAAAAGTTTTACAAAATTGTTGAAGACATAACCATTTGTCTTAGTTAAAATAATATAACCTATTGAAATATGATAAGTCAATAACAATTTATGCGCGACCAGAAATTCGGAGTGTAGTGTTAACACTTAAATATATATTTAATCGAAAAAAAAAAACACAACTATGTATAATCGTTTAGTGAAAGTAATATTCAAAATATTTAAATTTATAAAATAAAATGGTATATTTTTTATGTAGTTACAGATCATCAGTGGTTGAACAAGTTTTAATAGGTACTGTTTGAAAACCATGTAACTTGACACCGCGTGTCAGGGCAGTGAAATCGCTCAATTAATTTAAAAACGTGTATTATCAGATATAAAAATCAAATTAAACATTTTTATTGCGAATTAAATGTACTTAGAATTGTTTAGCGAGATTTACAAGCATGTAATTTACGTAACATACGTAAACAATATTAGCATACCCGAGTTTTTATTATAAAAACAATTTTTTACAAATATAAAAAAGGTTTTTTGTACCAAAAGATGACGAAAGCAAACATTCGGTGCTGGAGTTGGAATAAAGCTAATATTCTGTTGCGCTAAGTAAGAAATTAGTTATCTGTGAATACCAAACTAAACGAAAAGGGTTTTTGATTGCAGTTTCAAAATTTAATATCCATAATGATTAAAAAATGGTTAGTCCGTCAAATGACGTAAGGACAATTCGGATTTTTTTACGATAATTTCAAAAAAATTACTAAAATAGGGATAACATGAAAAGTCGTCAAGTAATTGATACTATTACTAACAGTAGGCCATTTGGTTAATATTACGTATAAGTTTTAACTTTTTCAAATTGTTTGTATTTTATTGAGTATTTTTTCTTTGATTCTCCTCCAATATCGATTCAGAATGTACACATGTACATTGCTACAATCGATTCCAATTCACCCAATAATATTTATAGAGTCGTAGATCATAAGGCGTCGGGCGTGAAAACACAATGTTTATCATTTATATCGATTTATTTTCAAATATCGATTATTTATAACGCGTCGTTGCACTACCGCGCGCGATTTTACAAACGATATTACTCGATAGGCCTACGTCGACATATCGATGTTTGATATTGATTTCATTGTGGCCAATCGGATGATTGGTGTTAGGACAACAAGTCTGGTAACTAGCTTTCGACTACTGAATAGCTTAAAACAAAGATTTATAATTTAATTACGGTCAGTTGGAATTTAAACTGTCAACAAATATAATATAACATTTCTAGGATTGGTTTATTAAAAAATGAACTTATCCGATAAATATATTATAATATATTTGCAATCGTTTACAAAATCAAACACACGGATATCTATGTATCTAATCGTAATTTGGTAAGAATGATACGCGGGCATAGACATTTACCGCGTTGTCTTCAAACCTTATTTGTAGTACCATATAATATATGCTTGGAGAGTGTTTTTTTATCATATTAGGTAATTTTTGCGAGGTGGTTCGATTAAACATGAAGACAGATTAATTCAATATAAAATAGAGTACAAAATATAGTATTGCGTATTAGAATTAAATTTAGTTTTTCTTTGATTATAGGTACGTGTCGTAAGTGTTTATTTAATGCATTTTATATGTCGTTAGATAAAACTTAAAAAAGTTATACACATAGAACCATTATGAGATCGCTATCTTTTGATAATGTAAATTTAAGCGGGAATATTTCTATCGATAAGCCGAAAAATATATTATGAAACACATATATTTTCAATCAAATAGTTTTAGAGGAAACATCTGTCCATATTTTGTTATCTTAAAGCTCAACTACTTTATCTGTTTTTTTTTTCAAATTTGTTATAAAATATTATTAATAGATGCACGCAATATGTTTAGAATTTTTGAAATGTTTTCGAAAAAATGATTCAGGAATATACCTTTTTTTTTAATTGCTTAGATGGGTGGACGAGCTCACAGCCCACCTGGTGTTGAGTGGTTACTGGAGCCCATAGACATCTACAACATAAATGCGCCACCCATCTTGAGATATAAGTTCTAAGATCTCAGCATAGTTACAACGGCTACCCTACCCTTCAGACCGAAACGCATTACTGCATCACGGCAGAAATAGGCGGTGTGGTGATTGATACCTACCCGCGCGGACTCCCAAGAGGTCCTCCCACCAGTAACAGAAATGCCTAAATGAAGCACGCAGATTTAATAAAGGCTCGCTCGCCATTTATTTAGAGGCAGTACTAAATGTATTTGGAAAGTTTTAAGCCAACCATATTTCTGTGACTTTTTTTTGAAATTTCATATACCTTATGAAATTTTTCGTATTCAGAGACACAGTTCCTTTTAACGGTAAATATTAATTAAGAATTTCAATTAGGTACATTAATGTATATTATGAAATTAAAATTAGTCTCCAGGAAACCAGTAAGCCTTGAAAGCTGCGAATTAGTAAAAAACAAAGATTATTTTGTTTTGTGGCCACCGCCGCGCCGCTTATCGCCCGCTTATCATACGACATTACGAGGAAATCATTCGAAATCAACGTAATTTGCGATAAAGCGTTCGATTTCTTTAAGTTTATCTACAAATCCGTTTTTTCAGTCGATTGCCAGATAGCGGTGTCGTCGGTTGTGATAGATCACAGAGACTGTACTGGTTTCATCACTATATTATCACGAGATCATCACGCAAGAGATTTCGTATTATTATCGTCTGGTGAGGTTTCTTTTTTTTAAATTATGTTAGACTAATGTTTATTAGGTTTTTTTTGTGGTTGTTTTCTTTCGATTTTCGATTGATACGATTATTTCGATGTACGTGGCCATTAGTGTTTCGTTTGTTTGTTGAGATTTTTTTCGTATCGTGTATACGTTCGAAGGTCACAGCACCACCTAGCCAACGGCAAGAGGTGGATGAGGAGAGCCGAAGACCGGTTTCAGTGGTGTGGTTTAGGAGAGGCCTATGTCCAGCAGGGGACGACTGGGGACTGATGATGACGATGTGTATACGTAAGATGTATTGTACCATAGAACTAAGACTTACAGCCGCTACTTATAGCGGTAGGCAGCGGCTTGGCTCTGCCCCTGGCATTGGTGGTAAACACTCCCCATCAGATGGGCCTTACGCTCGTCCGTCTACAATGGCGTCAATTTTATAATTTCTAAACTTAAATATGAGCCGTTGCTTCGGATATCTATTATTAATTTGTACCGTATATTTTTATATTGTAATTATACATTCCGCATGTGTGAATATGAATTTGCAGTATTTCCTTGATTAGCTCAATGCAAAGGCGATCACGTCCTTACGGATCCATCAGATCCAATAATTTTTGCATTAGACGCCTTCAACTCTAACGCTAAGAGCAGGCTTAGGGATATCGGTAACCGTACTCGTTGAATTCGACAAAGACTTCGACATGCAACCTAACCCAATCAGCCCGCTGAGGTTCTCACCGGATCCTCTCAGCGGGTCGCGGCTCTGATCTGTAGATTCATTCGCGAAGCAGTTGTTCTTGACTTCAGCTGTTAGCAAATCCCACCCCTCCTGGCTGAGCCTTTGCTTGCCCACATATCTTGGTGAAGCTGGAAAGGCCTCTGGGCTCTGGTAATTCCTCATTCATAAAAAAAGCAAAGGCGATGTTTCGTACTGGTTACTTCTTTAGTCCTCTACAAATATCAATAAAATTTCCTTTGACCCTTTTTTAGCTAAAATCCCGGCATTTGTTATATAATCACCAACGTCATTACTGTAGCAATGTCAGGGACACAATAACTCTGCACCAGAAGCTATTTTTTAAGCTTTAAAGACGAATATATTCCAACAATCGAGAAAAATTGAGAAAGACAATAGAGATTTTTGTCTCTATTTAATTATTTTGCTATGATTAAGGTAGAACTATAGTGACAGGTCACACAAGTCTATTTCTATGACAGTTAACTACACACATTGATATTAAAGATCAGTGTCCTTAAGCTCCAATAGACCGATGATGACATGTGAATCGCAAAATTTCAAAAATATTTCGTCCGAGTGCGATGAGTTTTCTTATGGCTGTTATCAGTAGTTCAAAAATAGCCCAGTGGGTTTCTCGCCGGATCTTCTCAGTGGGTCGCGACTACGATCCGGTAGTGTAATAGATTCTGCGAAGTTCTGCTCTTGCTAGGGCTAGTATTGGCAAATTTTCTCAGGTTGAGCCCATGAGCTCACCTACCCGCTCATAGGTTACCAGCGAATAGATACGGAAAAAAAGTAACAGAAATATGGTTGGCTTAGAACTTTCCGTATGTATATACAAATATACTTAGTACTGCCTATATATAAATGGCGGGCGAGCCTTTATTAAATCTGAGTGCTTCATTTAGGCATTTATTTTAGTGGTGGTAGGACCTCTTCTGAGTCCGCCCTGCCTATTTCTGCCGTGTAGCAGTAATGCGTTTCGGTTTGAAGGGTGGGGCAGCCGTTGTAAGCATACTGAGACCTTAGAACTTATATCTCAAGGTGGGTGGCGCATTTACGTTGTAGATGTCTACAGGCTCCAGTAACCACTTAACACCAGGTGGGCTGTGAGATCGTCCACCCATTTAGCAATAAAAAAATAAAATTAAGCGACGCTAACCACGAAGCGTAATCGGGCTTCAATACTTGATGTAAAAATTTCTTAGTACAAATTTACTGCGTGCCAGTGATAAGAGCACACGTGCTTTAATATCGTTTGACGCATTTTTGCCGATACCGGTCACAAGTGTGTTTGCGTCAAGCAAGACGCAAACGGGCCTTTATCTAATTGTGTTGCAGTCACTCCTGTGAGACGTGTTTTTAACACTCGCTTATTAGCTCCGAATGTGTTTTTTTATGTAATGGAACCTTCGACTGTCATTTTACATCGATTTCAAAGAAGTCCGTTGATGATAATTTACACACGCATCAAGGGCCGAAGAAAATACATTGATTTTGTTATTTTGCTGTAACTAGAGGTCCCGCAGTAGTCGAAATTCCACTATAATTTATTGGAATTGTAAGTTTGTACACTATTATGATTGTATTTTATACTTCTATAATAACAAATTTCGCCAAGACTACACTATAAAAAATATTAACAAAGACAAACCATATTCTATTCTCAATTTGACAACAGACGTCAAGAACAAAAGTTTGACAATAAATAGTATGCATGCGTGTGTGCGTCAAATACATGGTATGTAGTGTGTGTAATGTTTTCTTTATTGATTTAATGTATCTTTTATGCATTATTTAAAAAAAATATTAGCATTGTGCACTTCTTCTCTATATTCTCTATAAGTGTGGAAAATTTCATAGTCCTCCGTCCGCACAATTTTCGTAAAAAGGAATACAACGTTTTTGCTTCACGTATTAATATATAGATATCCAGACCGGCATCAACTGGATAAGAAAATTTGAAATGAACTGTAAATTCGTTTCGGTATTTGAGCATGTTTTGTTAGTTTTCAAACTACATGTACTTATTTTATTTGATACTTTATGGCGTTTAGGAATCAACGTAGGCAGCGGCTTCGCTCTGCCCCTGGCATTGCTGAAGTCCATGGGCGACGGTAACCACTCACCATTAGGTGGGCCGTATGCTCGTCTGCCTACGAGAGCATTAAAAAAATTGCTTTCTTTTACTCAAAACTGCTCTTATAATGGACAACTGCAGATGGGACAGAAAATTTCTACTTTAAAGGTCAAGATAGACATTTCGTGTACTTCTGTTCCCTTCTCTGAATGTATTTCTTTAGATTATTGAGAATTGTTTGTTTCTTACCATGAAAATGTCATGTCACTGATAAAGTACATAATATAGGGCATTTAGTATAAAATTAAGAATCAATTAAATTTAAGGAACCAAGAATTTATGGAATTTATTTTAAATGTCGCTTTTTTTTCGTTATAAGGCAACGAATTATTTGATATCTTAATAAATGAGTCAATTTCGCAATTTTTGAAATTGCTTTGTGGTGGCGTACAGGTAACAAAATTTCGTTGCCAAAGTAGGTATAATTTAGAACATTGCAACTATTTGGACAGTGATGAGTTCGCAGACCATCTGATGAACAGGTTATTAGAGACCACATACTATGTATCCACAGGTCGATATCACAATATGCTACGGATACCTTTAAGTTACCATCGAAACTTACATTCTCTAAATTCTTATTTTCTTACGGCAGTAAACATATAATACCTATGTAATTCAATGGCAGGTATAAAACTGTACATATTTCTAATTAAATCTCAAAATTCGAATAATTTTAAAAGTTCATAAACAAATAATTCCACAGATAACAAAAAAAATCAAATGTTGTCCATAAAGAGACTAAGTCCCGATTAATCGATGATGATAGATAATCGATATTATCTTTACGACAACATCTAACTTACCTGCTATCTTATCAAAATTTTATAATTAATTGATTCTCGATAAAACTTCGCAACACACTAGCATATCAACAGTTTAATTATAAAAAATAATCACCTTCAAAGTGATTCTAGGCTTTTAATGTAATCGATAAGTCTTTTTTATTTAATACTTTAATTCAATATTGACTTGATAACGCAATAATTTGTTCATCTACCTATAGTAAAATTATAAAGTTTTATTTTTGTTTTCTATTCTTTTTCATCAGTACTTTCATTATCATTACAATATTATTCAGGCATCTCGCACTTAATTACTGTTTTCTAGGTATTTATGGGTTGCGAAAATCAAATTTATGAGATAAAGTAGTTTACTATAAAGAGAACACGGATTTCTTTGTAGCTACTAGTAATAAAACTTCAATTGGTTTCGTTCGCAGATCTAAATTAAGCGTTATATAACAGTGTTCGACATTGTTAGGTAGGTACTAAATTAAATACAGATGCAACATTTATATTCTATGGACATACAGTTTCACACAGACGAGTGACCAACAATGAAGTCTTATTCAAATTATTTTAAATGTAATTTGTATTTGGTAACGAATAGGTATGCACACACACGGATTTGGGTGCATTTAAATTTACTTCAGTGTTTTTTTGCATAATTTGAGAACGCCTGGACCGATTGGGCTATTTTAAAGCTATAAAAAACTTCATAGACCGAAGAAGTTATATAGAAAACGACAAAATTTAATAAATGTACGGAAAATTGTAATAATTGTTTTGTAACAAAGCAAAAATATTTATCTACATTCCTTCTAACATCAAGTATGTATTTATTATTAACATATCTTAAATTAAAATATGCATCAATTTTTGTTTGTTTGCTTCGAATTGTGTTTGGAAGGTTTTCATTAACAATGTATTTTTGTAACGTCGGAACAAAAATGTGGTTAGCCACATTTATTAAAATAAAAAAAAAACAGCAAAAAGGTCACGATTCGTGTTTCTTTTGATCCTTGGCTCCAAAATCACTAAATATATTATTTTTGTTTGTTAAAAGACATAAAATTATCAAACATCGCTCGAATATATAAAATTGAATGAAAATTTGTGTTCTAAAACTTGAATAAGCGAATTAAAATTGTTTTATATTAGTATATAAATAGTAGAAGACTGATTTATTTAGAGCGCAGCCATTGAAAATAGATATATAAACTTATATTCGGCTTGTTCAATATAACCATAGTTCATTGATGAGACAAGAATCTAGTTTTTTACGACATCTTTGATTGCGTTTACGCAAACAATCGTAGCTACTAACTATAGATTTAAGGCACAGATATGTTAGCGGTTTTAGTAGTAATAAAAATCACGGTCCCGTTGACTAAGAACATTTAATGCGCAGTTATCGCACATAGCGTCGGAGTCGAGTGTTGTTCGCGCCCTATCAGCTAATCAAATTGGGAGCGTATCGATATCGCGGACGTCTCTGATAACGCAACGCTATTATCTTAATTGATTGTCTCTTTTTTTGACAAAGTAGCGGCAAATTTTCTTTGATGTATCGTAACCTAATGTGACAATAGTTGAGAAAGAGCTACCGTATCTATTCTATACTAATATATAAGTATAAACAATCTACAGTGGTTTTTACGGATGTTCCGTTATAACTACTGAATCATGCATCCGATTGACTTGAAACTTGGTATCCATGTAGAAAATACATGTACTTAATGGATAGGCTAATATTAATATGAGTGTTGGATTCCCTACACCAGTTTTGCGGGGACGTTAATGATGAGAATGTTTGTTGGGGTGTAAAATAATAATGTTAATTTTAAATTCCCAGCGAAGCGGACGAGTACCTAGTACCTAATATGTATTGTTTAAATCAGCTAACTTGCTTAAAATTAATTAGTTACTCTGATGTTTTTATTGCAGGTACGAACAATATGAACTCGCTTCGTAGTACAAAAGCAATGTGAGGCTGGTTTGAAAGTAAATCCGTGCAATATGCCAAGACTGAGCTCGATCGCTTTCGTCTAGTGATTGAGCGAACCCGGACTGAACTATTGACTGCTGGAGATGCGGATAGGAGAGTGGACTTACAGTGCGTGTGTATAAAAGCGATGCATGGTGTGTGAGATCGGTGCCGCGGTCATGGACATGAGCGGAGAGGGCGGCGGCGCGGGGGCGAGCGCGCTGCAGCAGCGGTGGTACGAGAGCCGCCTTAACGGCAGCCCGGCCGCCGGCGACGTCAACGCGGAGACCAATGGAGACGGCTTCTTCCATTCTCCGCTCGAAGGGGGCCACCATAGCCGCGCCCGCTACTACCATCAACAGATGCACGCCCCCTACTCGGCCGCTGTCGGTTCGCATGGTAAGCTCTTATCATTTTATTACCTAAATCCCTTTTCACAGGATGTGTTTAATTGCCTAATAATTCATGTACCTTTAAGATACGCCATTTAAATAAAAAAAATATCCAAGAAATGGATGTCATAACAATTAAGTATTTCAAATGAACCCCTAATTCCAAGACAGAAATTGTCAGAATTAAGCAAATCGGTCCCACCGACGGTAGGCAGGCCGGTCGGTCCGCGTTATCGCACATCAGGCGATATCTCTCCAAAAACTCCACAATTAATTCAACGGACCTAACCAGTCAAAATCGCCATTCTGTAAGGTGACAGCTTAGGTAAACACGATCTAAAATGGGCCTCGCTCGTAAAAGAAAAAAAAATGATTCCATACTTTTTGTTTTTTCTTTTGAGGTTTAAATTTTATGGCCGCCATAAAGTTTTCCGTGGAGACAGGTGGCTCTTCTTTATATTTTAACTACTCGCCGGGGTGCGTACAAAAGTTCGTCTACAGCGAGGCCTTTAGGGACTAGATTGGCATGTGGTCGATGCGAGGACGATTAAAATTTATTTAGCGGTCCGTCGGTAGTGATGCGACACTTAAGAAACTGTGTCATTTCTCGGAATCGGAACCGGGAATTGATTTCGTCGCGTTCACAGCAGTTATGTGTTGTAGTTTATGCGGGGGACGAGTCCGGACCGGGCCCGGCGATGCTTTGGCCTTTCGATATGTTTGTAAAGCAACTCTGTTATCGTGTCCGGTCGATTCTCGATGCGGCTTCTTGTTGCCCTGATTGTATCTGAAACCGGTAAATTCGTCAGCTCGACAAACGCCGTCCTTTCGATTAGTTTACTTAGGCATCTACATATAAAATTATGTGAAACATTGATTACCGAATAATAAATTTAAAATGTTGGTAATGTAATATCTTTGATCTTAATTTTGGTGCCGTGTTTTTTTTGTTGAAAGCGCATTCTTTTCTTGATGTTGTGTATGACTTTTCAGTAATCTAGATTAACCATTTTCGGGTAATCTGATGAGATAAGGCATTGACAAGTTCAAATGACAGGAGTTGCATTCATTTCTACTTTGATTTCGCTGTGGACATGAGGAGTTATGACTGATTACGTATTAAGCTTGAAGAACCGGTTTTCTATATATTAGAAATTATTGACATAGAACGTTCGATCACTAAGTTAATTCAATAGACGATACAATAAGCATCTTTAGCTTATTGTTTCGTGTAAATCAATATTTTTATTTTTCCAAATCTTATGTTTTGTTTGAAATAATTTTATGAAGAATCATCTCATTAGAGAGGATATTTTTAAGAAATGAAACAAAGTTTTCCAAGTTTTATCGTTTTTTTTGTTGTGTCGACTATATCTTAATTAATTCATATTATAATACACCAAAGGACCAATTATTTTTCCTTCCTTTCTTCTTGTTTGGACTTTTTGGTCCCCAATGTCCGCCATAGTTTGGACTTCGGCGTTGAAACGAGTATAAGTTTAAAATTAAAATAACTCTGACGCGTTGACTTCAATGTCTTGAAGCTACGTGTCGTTCGAGTGTCAACCGATCACGGGTTACATTGACAGCTCGGTTGCCATGGCGACGACTGGGTAACGCGACACCGCGGTCCTCCGATTTGACGCGTCCAATTATTTACTACCCGCGTGACGATTGATGTTACTCTTAAAATTATTTATTCATTTACGTATACGAATCGGCTTTCGTCGTCGTTATCATGTCTCTCGTATCCGTGATTCATTACAATTACTAACTTGAGAAGTTTACGTTACCTACACGATTTTTTTCTTAGGGCATTTACAGAATTTTATAAAATCACCTATTTTGTTAAGTCCACTCTCTTGGACAAAACAAAAATCATCGAACGATCATACAAAAAGACACGTAGGTTCGTAATAATTTTTTCCTAAAGTCTACAGGGTATTGTAAATGTCTTTTTTCAATTACCACATTCTCGGGATAAATTGAAACTGACAAAACAAGGTAGAGTGAATTCAGCTCATCACTACGCTGTGCACTCCTTGACTGAGCATTCGTTTTGTTAATAACTTCGTATGCTATAAAAGAAAAACTAACTAGACAAAAGTACAGCGTAAATTGGTTTCTATTTCGTTCGTATTAAGGCTGAGATCGTTGTTTATTGTGTACTGCAGGCAAAATTGATTGGCAGTACGTCTGGCTCATCACTACGCAAACTTCGATTTCTTATCCTTTTTGTAAACCGTTTTTAAACACACATTAATCTGTTTTGTTTTCAATGAGAACTGAAGTTGGAATGCTTGATTTTATTAAATATATTTTATTACCTACCTACCAAGTAAATTAATTATCATGTTTAATGATATGACTTTGATACTTTGAGGACTGTTTTTGTTAATTTCTTTTTACAGCATCGGACGTTGTTGCCTTTTATAAAAGGTGAATTTTCAGAAATTTCCCACGAATATCAGAATATCATTAAGGTGTATTAACGTAAGCATTAAAAAAAAACTGTTAGTTCGTGTCGTTGTATACGCCAAAACTTAACTTTTATTATCGCAAAATTAATACCCCCTGTTGTTTAACTGAAAATAATTATAATCGCTGCACCCATTCGTAACATCCTGTGCATTTATTTTAATTTACCCTTCGGTTTGTACGTGCAACATTGCTCATTGCGTGTGCGTGAATTTGTACAAGAGTGTGTGGACCACTGAGCTGTGATTGGTGAAAATAATGTACACGGGCGGGGCGTGCGTGTACGCACGACGCGACGTCGCCTCTCACGCACACCGACCGCCTCTGGTGTTCGTTGCGATGTTGCCAACAAACGCTAATTATTTTTCCTATTCAATTTGCAATCTCGTGTACTTTACGAACAATTGTTTGAACAAATATACGTATGAGGAATATAGGATATTTTAGGAAACATTTAGGGACCTTCCCTTCAAAGTTTCGTTGTTTTTTTAAATACAAATATGTACTTTAAAATAGTCGCTTATGTTGATTGTGGTTAATAAATATATGAAGAATACTCGTATAAGGGACATTTAAGGAGACTATTTTGGACTATTTCGGACTTTCCTTTAAAAGTTTCGCTTTTAAAAAAAATAGAAATGCTTCAAAATATTCATTTACTTTGATTGTGACCATTAATGAATTCTTAATGAAATGTTTTTTAATTATTATTTTTTATAGGTATATTGGAATCGTTAGTATAATTCTGGAATCGTTCGGTTAACGTTAATTATGATGTTGGTCATAAAATTAAAATACAGCTCTGAATGATTGCTATGAATTAATTAATAATCAAATCGCCGTAGGGAAACTCAATCCATATTTATTTATCGCGTAGAATTAAATTTATTACCGAATAAAACAAAAAAAAACTTTTGCTATAAAATTCGACATTAAAACTGTTGATCTATGTGCCGGACTAAATTTATGCTTAATGGCGTTAACAGGTAGGATGTCAGTAGGTACTCACCCATGTAGGCTATAGAATGTTCTAGAACTAGATTATTCATAAATTTTTTTATTTATTTTTTATTGCTTAGATGGGTGGACGAGCTCACACTCCACCTGGTCTTAAGTGGTTACTGGAGCCCATAGACATCTACAACGTAAATGCACCACCCACCTTGAGACATAAGTTCTAAGGTCTCAGGTATAGTTACAACGGCTGCCCCACCCTTCAAACCGAAACGCATTATTGCTTCACGGCAGAAATAAGCAGGGTGGTGGTACCTACCCGCGCGGACTCACAAGAGGTCCTACCACCAGTAAACTTTCAGAGTTAAACATTATCGGACACTAAAGTTGCAATAATGTTATTAAAGCATTATTAAAACGAAATAAAATAATGGTATTTCATATAAATACCGAAATATACTAGAACAAGTCGGAAGAGTAATTTAAAAACAAATAGTGACGGAACTGTTATATAATTAATTAGCGACCCGCCCTCGCTTCGCTTCGGAAACATTAAAACACACATGAAATCAAAAAAAAAATAAAAAAAAAATAAAAAAAATTAGCCTATGTTCATCAGGGACAATGTCGGCTTCTAATGGAAAAAGATTTTTTCAAATCGGTCCAGTAGTTTCGGAGCCTATTCGAAACAAACAAACAAACAAATCTTTCCTCTTTATAATATTAGTATAGATTATTTTGTTCTGAATTTGAATTCATCATTAGTGATTATAAAGTTAGTAGTCAGTTTCGCGGGTCGTAGAAATAATTGAACCTACTTTTACGGTTTAATCTTGCGTTTATTCTTTGCAATGTTTCGAACACTGTACAATTTTCGTGGTCATGGATGCCTAAGGTGTCTTTGGTCGATATTTGAATGATGAAATTTGAAACTATCGTCAAATATTTTACAGTAGGTAAGTAAATTAGTAAACAGTAGAATTAATTTTAATTGGATCTCAAAATGAATAATTAATAATGCAAATTTGAGAAATAAATAATAAGAATAGGTTTCAGTTGATACAAAAAAAAAACACGAAATAGTGCTGCAACACAATTACGAAATATCGATTTTTCACTCGTACAAATACCTATTCGTTCAGAAACAGCCGCGTTTAGTTTTATTGGCGTACTTTAGCGTAGTTAAAACTTTACCCTCTGGTTATCGATCGCTATTGCCTCGGAGCACGAGAGACCGGTTGACCTAATTACTTAACTTTTTAAATTGCCCATTTGTTCTTTGTCTTATGGACAGTGTTTGTGGTGCATCGAATTTCGAGATAAATGTACTTATATGTAGGTAGTATCTTTTTGGGTTTTCGTGATTAACAGTCATAATTATGTGGTTTAATCTAGCAATTTTTATTGTTATGTTCTCTTATGTCCAACGTGACGAATGCAGTTAACAGTTAGTCAATACACTATACAGTCAGTTGTCAATGACCACGAAAACTGTAAAGCATTCGAAATAATATAATAACAATAAAAATGAAATGTAAACCGTAAAATTTGTTTTAATAAAACTCATTAGATGAATCTAACAAATCCGGATCAGTAGTCGAATGAGCGAGAATTAGAGTCGTTCACTCCCCTACTTTGGTTCGCATACGAATATGAATATTCAGAGATAATTACGTCACTAGAACGTATGCAGCTTGTATAATGATTGTACATGTTCCCAGCCAGTTTTTGTTCTAATCGTTTATTACTAGGTCCAAGATAATAATAATAAAAAACTGTTCATTCGTGCTCGGTCCGCCGCATTCGACGCCGTCCGCTAAATATAATAATAAATTCATTTTGCTTTTTATATCTTTCGCGTGATTAACTTTGATTGATTGTATCCAAATATTGATATTAGATTCTGTAGTCCGGCAGTGCGAGATCGAGATGGAGCTATGCATCCGAATGCACGCCAGAGAGAGACGACTGATAGGTTTTGTGGTCGTTTCTGCTTCTTAATAAATGGTGATTGCGTTCGTTACGAGTTCGGAAGCGTTGCTTAAATAAATAAGTTTTAGCTCTGGCTCGGGGCATGTCGTTATTACTACGGAACAAGTAAACTACGAGCGTGTTTGTTTTATTGGATAAAATTTACGAACATGTGTTCCGTGGAGTGAGTTTTGAGGAATAGGTACTTTCTTCTGTTTCCTCTCTCTTGCCCTCAAAGCACTAATTTCCCCTCCTGTCTTAATGTAAGTTAAGTTTAGACTTTTTTGTCTACGAAGCTTTGGGATGATCTTCCATGGGTTTTCTTGATACCTGGGCTACAATATCTCTCTGCTCCACATGATGCTCGATAAAGAATTAGTAATAGCACGCAGCGTCTTAGCAACTGATGATCGTGAGCGATGATAAAAATTACCACCACCACTCACTATCTGGTGAGCAGTAGGTTTGTTCATAAGCCATTAACCTTCCAATAATCCAAGGTAAAATTCTGTATACAGAGCTTTACAATTCCTTCTGTTTACACAAAATGTCTAAATAAATAAATAAATATATAAATGAATGTGTTCCTAATTAACACGATGAGTTATATTCTTAAGTAAATTGTTAGGGCCCTCGTTATTTCCGGGCGATTGCCACCTTGAAGGTGATGCGCACCGAACTTGATGGATGGAGGTACCGGAGGCGCAGGCATGCGGCCCAGCCACATGAATTCGTGTGCCCAAAATCAAACTTAACTGTTACGGTCGGGGAAATCGAGACGACCTTATAGCAAGCGATGAAAGTTGAATTTTGAGCGGTAAAATATATATTGATAGCAAAATGATTTGTAGGTAGATCAGCGGTTTTGTCACGATTTGTCATACATCGATATGCGGTTACGGACATCCCTAGGTACTGTGCCATCCCGAAACCGAGTTGAAGGTATGACAAAAATGCCATGGGAGAGTTGGTAATGCTTGAACGGGTTTTCGTCTACGCATAAAGCTTTCATAGAACTGTCTCCTGTTTTGTTTTTAATAATTCAAAACACTAAGATACCGCGATGTATCTATAATCACAGATCTTAAACATACGATGCATTCGGTTCGTAATTTTCCAACGTTCGATATTAAAATAGAAAGAAAATGAGGAATTTCTCAACTCTGAGTGTACCTCTTATTACAATAACTTTTTGGTTTTTATTTTATTAATTACTATTATAAATTATATAGTTTTGTTATTTCAAGCCTTAGCTCACATTAAAAGAAAAAGTTACAAGTAAAATTTTTAATCTGATTTGACTAAATTAGGTAAACTTGCAGTATTGAAATACAACAAAATTAATATCAAAAAAGTGATATGGTCACGGCATGATAAATGTAAAATTATCGAAACGTGGGAAATAATAACATAAAAATACATACCTACTATATTCAAGATCGAACCGTAAAGTACTTTACTTTTACTTTACTTTTACTAATATTCACGAAAACTGAAGAAGATACTCAATCAATAAGTTTTTTGAACGATCGCAAAGACTTATTACTAAATACTTATTATTATAATACTATTTACTTCTTTACTTATAAGATTTACAAATTCAATCATTTCATCCAACATTGCAAACTCCGAAAACGTATCAACGCCTATCGATACCGAATTGTATTCATTCTGATTTCCCAGAAATGCCTTGACTTTTGCAAATAACCTTCAAATGTTAAATTCAAAGGTATCGTGCTCGAATTTGAAATTGAGACAGGCGGACAACATGGCCGCTGTGTTTGGACTTGAATAATTAAAATAAGCGTCATTGAATTAAAAATGAAGTTTATGTCGTTTAAGATCTTTTTATTTTTATTGCTCAGATCGGTGGACGAGCTCACGGCCCACCTGGTGTCAAGTGGCTACCAGCCCATAGACATCTACAACGTAAATGCCGCCACCAACCTCGAGACATTAGTTCTTAGTTTTTACAGTACAACGGCTGCTCCATCCTTTATACTGAAACGCATTAATGCTTCACGACAGAAATAGGTGATGGTACATACCCTTGCGGACTCACAAGAGGTCCTACCAGCAGTAATTACGCAAATTATAATTTTACGAATTTGATTTTTATTACACGATATTATTCCTGCACCGTGGAAGTCAATAGTCAACATTTGTCGAGTACGTATTTCATTAGAAAAATTGGTACCCGCCTGCGGGATTCGAACACCGTTGCATCGCTTGGGTGCACCGAGCATCTTATCTTTAAGGCCACGACGACTTAGATACCTTATTAACGATACCTTAGAAAAAAATCTAAATTTAAAAAAGCCATGATATTAGTAAAAAGGATAATGATTAAAATAACAATAATTTGCTTTAACGTGTTTTTACAAGATTCTCTATCAACCGTAGCGTAAACGAAAAGCCTAAACTAAATATTTTCATTAGAATCCGCTGTAAAAGAGGGCCTCATTCGTTGGAAGCCTATTTTCGCAGCACATTACTGAGGATGAATGATTTCCTGGGCCGCCATGATTTATGTCCCACTGTTCTGTGCGGCTACCAACGGCTAGCGACATAGACTCATTACCCACCCGGCTCTAGACTGGACAGTCCTTTGTCCGATGAATGAGGCACATTTGTCTTACATCGCTACTGGAACGGCTGCAGGATCGATAATAATAATAATTTATTTATTTCTCTGTTAAAGATATAGTACAAATACAAATAGAAATTAACCTTATAATTTATTTTGTAAGCCTTTGAAAGAGCTGAAGTGTGTACTAGGTTCAAAGACCTGTATTACTGATCGCTAGGTTCCCTCCTTCTTCAGATAGATTAGGTTAGGTTAAGTCGTGAACAGATGTTGCGGACAAGTGTTGAAAGATCATTATACTAGATATCTCACTATGTCGTGCTATATTTTTTTTTTTTTTTTTTTCGTTGTGGGCAAACGAGATTATGGCTCATGTGATGGTGATTGGTTAACATCGTTCATTTATGTCAAAAATACTAGGGGCACAGCCGTTGCTTACCACAAAAATGAATTGTATGAAGACACTTTGTAAGGGCAATGTATGATGTTTTTTCTTACGAATGCTGCCTCTATATTAAGAATTGACTCAATTGTGCATAAGCAAACTGTTAGTGTCGCAGTGGAAGTCACAGTCTCTAACAGATTAGTTGTTATTAACCGTATTATTAATATTAAAATTACTATAAAATTTATAAGCAGATTCATAATTTATCTTTATGATTATATTCAAATCAAATCAAATCAAATCAAAAAAGTTTTATTCAACATAAATGAAAGTACATACTTGTTGAACGTCAAAAGAATTAGGATAGCTTTCAAAAGGATTCGCTCAAGGATGCTAACAGGATATTTAGTTATTAATAATATTAAGGGCAACGTTATTAGCAGCTATTAGCATTCGGTTATTAGCAACTTTCGAAATACACCGCCGAAAATAAGTAATATATCTTAGTTGTGTTTTAGAATAATTACGTTTCACGCTGTTATAAAGTTTCTAGTAAAAAACGTACCTTCTCCGTATAGTTAATCTTTGACGGTAATGCGAGTCGCTACACGGTCGCTTGCTTTCTTTCTCTCGTAGTCTTATATTCAAATAGAATGAATAAAAAACACAATTTAAATTCGTATTTAAGCGTTGGCATAAATTAAGCACCATATTAATTAAGTAATAAATAAATGCCACTTGCAGTTAGTTTTCTTGTTATGTACGTACGCAGTTTGTGTATAGCGTAAGTGTAATTATAAATAGGCACTTATCAAAGATGGAATATATTTCGTAATATGTAATATTGTTTCCTTGGTTACCGGGGAAATACAAATCAAAACAGTAGATCGATGCTCAGTGTGAATAATTAAAATTTAAATAAAAGTGACAAATCGAATTCATATTTGTCTGTCGACTGAAGAATTAATTTAATTAATTAACTTAAATTTGGAATGCCTTGTGGTGACCGGTAAAATCGAGGGGAGGGGAAAAGGTCTAGGGGTGGAGGTCCCAAACGATGGTCCGAACGAATAGCGGAGGAACTGAGGGTACCTGTCAGCGACGCACTCCACCAAGCTACAGAATGGGATTGATGGAGACAGCTGGTTGACGGAATCAGACGGAGTCACAATCCTCAGCAATGAGAGACCGATTGAAGAGAGAGAGAGAAGTATGTAAAAATCACGATGAAGATAGCTCTATCAGATTGCATCCAACTACGGATAATCTAATATTTTGTAACTATCAACATCTATCTCCGGTGAGCACGTCTATTAGAATAGAAACATTGGTATGCCATTTGACGAATCCCCCACATGTTAAACTTGTTGCACATAATCAGACCAAGCCCAAGAGTTACAAAACCGTGTGAAGACTTCGTGCTATGACTATCTTAGGGATGTTTTCATCCTTGAAAGTTAGTCAGTCGTCTCTGGTGACAAAAACTATAAGAATCAATAAAATGAAGATACTAAATGCGAGATTAAACCGTAAAATTAGTTGTAATTATGCCTACGGCTTGCCGTAACCAAAGAAAAGAAATACTACATCGATAAGTTGTCTGAATTATCACAAAATCTATAAGATTCAAATCCATAAATCAAATCACGTTCTTGTAAGATCAGTATATTAGCCATAACGCTAGAAATGTCCACCGGCTTATTTGATCTTATATTGATTTTGACATATATGATGAATTTGAGCACCCTCTTAGTCGAGTGGTTAGTGAACCTATGAGGCCCTGGTTCTAAGTCGAAGGCAGTGCCTTTGAGAAATATATTTTGTGTTTGCTATTTGAGTGTTGTGCATGATGTAAAAAATATGCTAGCTCAGGTTCATTGAATTGGATGTTTATAGAAAAGAAATGTCACATAATGTCGGTCCGTTTAAACTATTCCAAATATCCAAAATAAACAAAACAAATAACTACCTGATGTATTTTTATGGTTGATATTTGACAAAATATCCAAATAAAATCAGTACAATGACTCACAAAGAACGGAAGCTATATACATATTACAAAAAGGTTAATTCTAAGTTGCAAGTAAATAACCTCTTTAATTAATTCAAAGCGAACCCAAGTTTCGAGCGTAAAGGTCGAAATTCTCACACTCACGTGATTGTAAGCTTATAACAACATAGCTAAATTTATTCGTGACTGACCCGTTCGGACTCTATTAAAGTATAAAACAAGCACAAAGCCAGTTTGTTCAAGTGGCACTAAATAATTTACTTGCGCGTACATATTGGAACTTTAATTTTGTTTTGTTTCGGTCGGAGACAAGAGGATGCCCGTTAAACTCAAGGGCTTGATCTATAAGACCATAATAAGGCCAGTTCTTATGTATGGCAGCGAAATATGGGTGGCGACCCAACTGAACAAGCATACTATCCAAGTTGTTGAAACGAAGATGCTGAAGTGGATTTTAATTTTAATTTTTGTTATAGCTTAGATGGGTGGACGAGTTCACGGCCCCCTGATGTTAAGTGGCTACCGGAGCCTATAGACATCAATAACGTAAATGCCGCCACCCACCTTGAGACATGAGTTGTAAGGTCTCACTTTTAACAGTATAACGTCTGCCCCGCCCTTCAAGCCGAAACGCATTACTGCTTCAGGGCAGAACTAGGCAGGGTGGTGGTACCTACCCGCGCGGTCTAACAAGATGTCCTGCCACCAGTATGTGCGTGGCGTCGCCGACAAGATGCAGGAGAGTAGGCTGAGATGGTATGGTCACGTAAAAAGGAGACCACCTGACTACGTCGGAAATTTGGCACTGTTGCTCGACTTTTCCGGTCGGAGGCCTAAAAGAAGAACCAAGACAAAGTGGAAAATATAGTGCTGAAGCTGACAAAAGGGAATGCAGTATTGCTGACGATGATGTCGAAGACAGAGCGAAGTGGAGGAGTGGAATAAGGAAAGCTGACCACACCACCGTGTAGGATAAATAGCTAGGAAGAGAGGCAGAGAGATAATTTTGTTTCGGTCTGTTATCTGTCTTTACATATCGAAGCTTCAATAGGCAATACCTGTGTTCTCCATATCTAAATTTGTAAAAACATCGTTCATCGAAAGGGTGAACTGTACGAAATCACATAATGTCGGGAATTTTGACAAAATGTAACGAAGTTTGTCTGTAGAGTCCAGTCGGAATTACGTTAGCGTAATCGAAAGTTAGAAGCACTTTGTAATTGAGAAATAAACAAGAGGGGTTAACTAATCATGCATTTGCCTTGAAACTTTGTTTTGTATGAAATAAGAGTTATTCTTATTTCGATACTTGGACATTTCTACCACACTGATGTCTGTAGTTTTAATATCTAAAGAGAGTTTCTGTGGGTTACTGAAAATATTTTAATATCTTCTAAGAAATTTTATTTTAAAAGATAATTCGTGCCACTTATAATCTGCAAAGTTCAACTAAGCAAATTATTTACTTATTTCACTTATCGGAATGTTAAAACCGTTAATCGTGTAAGAGGTAACCAAGAATTTAAGTAAATATTTTAATTAAAAACTACAAGTAAAGCTAACGGGTATTATTGATATAAATGCAAGTGGTAGCCGACGCTGTGATCTGTCACCTAGTTTAGCCACGTAACGTAGATTAAAACGTCCGCTAAGTAAGTAATAATGTTACATTTGATTTATTACGTTGGATTGTGATATAGTGTATAGAACTGTCCACGTATCGCTTGTATTGATTATACGGCCATTGATTAGATAAATTATGTGATTTACTAGGTGTTAGGAATGTGTTGAGTATGTCACCTGGTTGTTATTATAGTTTTATGAGTTTTTTTTAATGATTGGCATCTAATTCTTTGGGCAGGAGTTCACGCAGTCCAAATAAAAAGTAATAAAAATATAAGTTATGATAGAATAATGGCATGCTTTAATAGACATATTAATGTTATTATAACAAAGTTAAACATCACCAGGAGTGTTACAAACTAGTTTGGGTACATGTGTATGTACAGTTATAACAGCTTGGTCATAACGACTAAGAAAATGCTAGCATATCTAGATTTCATATTACGACCACTAAAATGGCCGTATTACACGAGGTTGAAGTAAATACGCATTTGAATACTAATATCAAAAATAAATCTAAGACATAATAAAATGAAACTAAATTTAAGGGATGTAATAAAATCAAACACAACATTTCTTATCAGTTCTTTGCGTCAAAGCATACAATAATTACATCACATTACGTCATATTGTATGTAGCTAATTGCTAATGTATGATTGATTAGCTTCTTGTCAATTTTAACCCCAAATTACGACACGCGCTATTAACTCGAGTTCAGCTGTGGTCTCAAGTTAGGACTGGGAATTTTAAATTAAGCCGTTTGGTTCGATATTACATAGCATCAACCCCTTCTTCGAAGCGAAGCGCATGACTGTTTTGTGGTAGAAGTAGGTAAGATGGTGTTATGTAACAATACGCACAATTATGCTATCAGACAATACGCGGCGGTGAGTCCACACTGCTGTAAACCATTATTTAAGTTAGGTCCAGAATATTTGTTCTCAATATGATCAAAATCTTTACGTGTCGGTAGATCGACAATGTGGCTGTATCTAGTTGACGTTTCGCAAACGAGTTATATCGTGCGTGAACGGGGACGTATTCAAGAAAATAATTTGTATTTGTTTTTGATTGGTGTACTTTTGAATAAGTCAGCTCATAACAAGCAAAGTTTGTCGGTGAACCTCATGGAGAGAATCTGAAGAGTGAGGTTAAAGTACCAATTAAAACCAATTCCAGCTATAAAAAATAAGCTAATTGCCTACACAGTTTTGGCCTAGTGGCCGAAATTCAAGAAAATCCCTGACAGCTCAAGATTAGGTATAACATTTTCTCCTTTGTTCTGATAATGTATTTTTTTTGCAAAACCTCCACATTGCTTTTATGCACTTCAAAAATGCGTTCTTACGAACTCCGGCTGAGATTCTCTGGCAAGCACTTAAGCACAACCAATGCCGGAACATTATATTAAGTAGTTCCAGAGTAGTTATTTATTAGGCTTTGACTTTGGTCCTCTACTATTAGACCTGAAAATAGACTATACTACTTAAAGTAAACAAAAGCCAGCACCGTTCTCGCAGCCGGATCGTTGTCAGAAATAGAATCAAACCTGACGCTATAAGAGGATAGAAGACAGAGGAAAAGCCGTGAACAACCACATATTATTCAGCGATGAACACCAATAAGAGTATTTAGCGAGCAACACAAAAAAAAAACCACAATCATGCGGTATAGCGCGGAAGTCCTGAGCGAGGATTACTGCTATTAGATTATAGATAGGCGAAATAATTGACTTATTCTCACGTAAAGTTAAAATAATAGTTTTAGATTTTTCATTAATACCATTGTCAATAGCTAAAACAAAAAAAAAACAGAAAAAGCGGTTTACAAACAGATGACAAAAAGGCACTGAAATGCTTTATCTTTGCCTATTTATATTATGTACATTTATTTTTCAAAACGTACCTACACTATAACAATTAGGTTATGTTGGTATGTTCACTGCAGTAAAACATAAAGTTTTACGCGCTCGATAAAGCTCATTAGGAATTAATTCAATAATATTACTTGGTTAATTGATTTTTTAATGTCCGCTTTTCTAGTTGTAGGATTATAAAATGAAATACTTTACTTAGAATGCTGTTTTCAATGGAATGAAAGCGCAAACAAGTAAAAGGCGTTCCGCTCGCGTAGCTTTTTTGATGTTTTTATAATTTATTTGTGTTACGTAATTCAGCATTTTAGGTGTGTGAGATGAAATTTGATTTCGAATGAGCAGTTTGATGTTTTTAAATCAAATTATTAAACAGTTCTTGGTACCTTTCAACGTTATCTAAATTGTAATATATGTATCCCCTCATCTCCTTTTTATCATCGCACCTTCCGCCATCAGAGCAGAGTTCATCTTTATTATCTGGAACCGCTGCGTTCATCGACAGTGCGTTTCCAAAGACCTTTTTTGCCACGTACCATCCGGCTTTGGAATGAACTCCCCTCCACGGTGTTTTCCGAGCGCTATGACATGTCCTTCTTCAAACGAGGCTTGCGGAGAGTACTTTATGGTAGGCAGCGGTTTGGCTCTGCCCCTAGTATTGCTGACGTCCATGAGTGACGGTGACCACTTACCATCAGGTGGGCCGTATGCTGGTCTGCCTACAAAGGCAATAAAAAAAAAATGTATGTACATCAGTGTATTTACGGCAAAATGTGTACCTAACATACCTACCTATTTCAATGTTGCAATAGGATTATAATTTCAACCAATAGGCTTGTTTCATGTGATTGAACTCTTCACAGCTTTTCGTTAGAAACAACAGAAATACGGCGCTTCTACCATCTCATGTGTATTTGGCGCAAAGCGATCATGCCTGAATTCGAACGCTAAGATTTACAATTTGTTACGATTTAACTGAGACTTCGAATTTATTTATTAACTTTTGCATTGCATCCGGTAGCTGCCTAGCACCAGGTGTTCCGTGAGCGTGAATTCTCATAACGAATTAACGTTGATATTACTTATCTCAACATTTCATAATTAATTATCGTACCCCATATCTGATAGTCTATCAGCTTTTACACCACAGTTTTAATTTGTCTTTTTTTAATACGCTTTATTATGTATGTATGTACCTATGTATTTATTTTACCGATTTGAAGACTATCGATTAACTTGGAAATTTGCACACGCTTTTTACTGGTGGTAGGACTTCACGTGAGTCCACACGGGTAGGTACCACCGCCTATTTCTGCCGTGAAGCAGTATTCTGTTTCGGTTTGAAGGGTGGGACAGCCGTTGTGACTATACTGAGATCTTAGAACTTATATCTCAAGGTGGGTGGCGCATTTACGTTGTAGATGTCTATGCTCCAGTAACCGCTCAACACCAGGTGGGCTGTGAGCTCGTCCAACCATCTAAGCAATAAAAAACAAAAAACGCAAATTTAAGGTCCGACGACAGTATAATAATTTTGTAATCTCGCTTTAATATACTGATTGGTATCAATAGGAAAAAATTCCCAGTTCAATTTGCTATTTAAGCGTGTTTTTTTTTGGGTAGTTTTTAAAAAAAAAAACGTGTGGCACTCTGGAACTGGCGCGGTAAAGCTATTGCATAGCATTTTTTATCAACTTATGCAATTATAATTAGACAATGATAATTTAATATTAAAACAATAATCAAACAAGACAACGCTATATTAAACATTAATAAAAGCAAAACCTTAATTGTCCCCTTCACACTGATAAGCTAGACCGCGCGAGAGAGAGATGGGCAGATTTTTCATGATGCGCATGCAGTGTGACGTCACGCCACGCGCTTATTCACAAACACTACACAAGCGCAACGTCTGAATGCGTTGAATGCGAGCTACATGGTAGGCGGAGTGAGGGGTGTTAGGTTTTTTCGTTACGGTATTTCATGATTCGGTCGCCGCGCTCAAGGCCCGCGATAAAAGCTATGCAATAGCTTAAAAACATATATAGTTTAATAAAATTGTTTGGAGAACGATTTCCGAAATGAAACATGCTCATGCGGTCCTGTGCGGTTGTATTTTTCTCGTCGATACCGCAATGCGCAAGTCACGAGCGGTTATGTAAGCCAGCTGCCGGCCGGCGCCGTCATTATAGGCATTACAGGAACACTGGCGGGCCATTGTCAAGATTGCGGGGTCACCGAGACCTGGAACAACTGCCAATTTCGCAACTATCCCTATAAGCCAATAAATCGCTTGTAAAACAATTGACTAGCGGAGAAACTGAAGGTCTGGTTGCACTTGTCCTTGTTCGTTTAGAATTATAAATTATTTTAATTTTCAATTTTTTTTCCTTTCATTGTACTATCGCCAAAGAAGGACCATCTGAAGGTAAATCTTCGCTCATAGACTTAGTATGGCCCAATGCTGAGGACTCTTTTCAAAATCGGTTTGACAAAAGATATCATCTTTTCGCATTAAAAGTGTACAATTTCTAAAAATATTCGAAATTGAGTTAATATGCGGAATCGTTTGGTATCACCAGTATTTTTCTCATAAATACTGTCAAAAGACCGTAGTTTAGTTTTAGTTTTTACTTTTTTAGTTTACCTATATTATGACTACTATTAACAAAATTAATACATAATTATATCTTACTTTAAAAGACAGATAATGTAACTGGTAAAAACTAAAAAATAAATGTTGTAAAAATGATTAATATTAAAAATATCTTAATGTATGTTAAACCTTTAAAACACTCTCCTGTAAAATTTAGTAAGTTTTGAGATTATACAGTTTTAATGTGAGAAGACGACATGTCATAGTGAAAAGCCGCGCAAGCTAATTTTGGAGCTAGATGGTATGTACATATTGGCAAATATGATCTCTTAAATTTCCTATTGTCAATTAATTAGAAAAACTAGGCTTAGTGGTCAAGTCGCTTGTTGTGATTCAATCATTCAGCACATTCAAACGTCGATAGTTCATTACAATGTAATCAAATCAATTGTCAAACAGCGAAGCTCAAACGACAGAATTCGCTGATGAATGCAGACTCCCCTTTATTCTCCGAGCACAGCCGATGATAGGCATCGTGACTTGCTCACGGATATTAATTATGGAAATGATTATGACGACTCATACTGTGCTCAGATGATCACGCTTCCGAAGAATATACAGTATGTTGTGTAGTGCTATTTGTTGTAAAATTTTATTGCATAGAAATAATTAGAATGTATTGATATAAATAGAATTGAGAATGCTTTGATTTCGGTGAAATAAAAGCATTACACGATATAATATCAATGTCTAACCAAGTTTCACAGGAGTATTTTTGAGTTCAGAGATCTATTTTGAAGAAAGACTACAGATTCTTTACTAACTATTTATATAAAATACGTCAATTCCCTTGGATCATTGAAACTTAAACCATTTTGATCAAATTTAGTAGCAGCTCTAAGGTATTATAAATATCAGAATTGTATTTTGAGTACGAGATTTAAAATTTTAATTAATAAATTTATTATTTTATTATCGTGAATAAATGCCTTCTCCGTTTTATATTTCGTTTTTATTCTTATAGCTTGTATCATGAAGAAGGTCAATTTATATGCAGCGATGATAAGGTTGAATAAAAATTAGCCACATCTAAAATAATATGCTCAAAGCTTGTTCCAAATGGTTTCTAATAAAAATAAAATGCAGTTAATTTTAATAATTTAACTGTAATCAAATGTATTTATCTTGTTTATACGGGTATTTACTGCTAGGATTATCGGAGATATGTATTTGTCACATTAAATCGACACTTCAAGGTATTAGCAGATTTTCATCGTCCACCAATTTATCAATCCATAATGACAAGTGCTCAATACGTATTGTGTTAGTCTACATGCTTATGTTTGAAGAGTGCTAATCCTTATCTCTTATACGTTCATCTCTTTATCCGGATCGTGAGTGTTTTTATTGCAAATTCCTGGTTTGTATAGTAGTGGCTCGTAATAGTAACATGTGACAGATAATAAATAGAACGAGATACATATCGTAAGATAATGTGGAAGACTGATCTTGATAGCGCTTTTATTTTAACTTACAAGATTTTGGACAAGACACATGTGTGTCGCCTGTATTTGATGCAACTTTCGATGAATATTTAATGTACATACTTGATGGGGTTTTTTTATTTTATTTTTCCTACCTATGCTGATAGCCTTGAGAGACTATTTCAGCTTCGCCTTAACATGTAAGTGAGCTCACGAGGCAAAAACTGGAGTGTTGCTATCACTGGCCCTAGCAAGAGCAGTGCTTCGCAGAATCTACCACCGGATCGGAAACGCGACCCACTGAGAAGATCCCGCGAGCAACTAAGTGCGCTGTTTCTGTGGGTTTATTCGCTCGTCGAGCCCTTCGTCGCAAGCGACGACTTGATGAGAGCACTTAGAGGTAAGTGGCGACTTGGCTGGCATTGCTGACGTCCATAAGCAACGGTAACCACACCACCATGAGCTGAGTCGTTTGCATACTGAGGTAGTCAAAAAGCATTTATCACACATTGGTCGTACTATTTATTGGAAGGATGTTTACCTGTATTAGATAATCGGGCACTAGCATTCTGCGAATAGGGTTGTCCAGTCCAGGCAATTCGATAGAATAATTGAGAGTTTGAACGTTTTGGATTGGTTGATGACACGTTAAATTTCGAATATAGGATATTACCGAATTCTGAATCCGAAAATCTGTCTACCGATTCGGGACAAAAAGCTTCGGTGAAGTACGAATAACGTCGGTTTCAAGTTTAAACTGAATACGAACTAAGAAATTCACTTATGAGTAAAAAGAGAAGTACGAAAATTGTAGTTGAAATTTTTTATTCATGATAAAATACTTAGTACAAGCTCAATGCTCAATTACAAAGGTAGTTTAGATTTTCCTGATTTTGAACTACAAAACTTTCATCATAATCCATGGTCGTCCAAGTTATTATGATTGAGGGATGCTTCAATGACAGGAGTGGCTTCCATTTATTAGGGCTGTCTGTATTTTCGTTTTTTTTACCTATCATACATTTGTCAACTCTATTTATAATCACATCAGATTAGGGATAAAAGTGTAATACTCACACTATTTTTTTTAATTTTTTTATTGTTTGGTTGAGTGGACGAGCTCACAGCCTACCTGGTGTTAAGTGGTTACTGGAGCCCATAGACATCTACAACGTAAATGCGCCACCCAACTTGAGATATCAGTTCTGAGGTCTCAGTATAGTTACAACGGCTGCCCCACCCTTCAAATCGAAACTCATTAATGCTTCACGACAGAAATAGGCAGAAGACGTCCTATCACCAGTAATTACGCAAATTATGATTTTGCAGGTTTCATTTTTATTACACGATGCTATTCCTTCTTTGTTAAGTACGTATTTCATTAGAAAAATTAGCACCCGCCTGCGCGATTCGAACACCGTTGCATCGCTAGATACGAATGCACCGGACGTCTTATCCTTTAGGCCACAACGACTTCATTTATTGTCGATATGTAATGATTAACTGAGACTGTTTGCATTATTTCTAAATTTATTGTATCTCAAAAACCGGTTTTGTCGTCTCCGTATGTTAGTTGTCCGTGTACTGTGAGCATAAAGTAGCTAGCGCATAGACACAGCTGTCAAGTGAAATGTAGTGGAAACCACGGCGGCAGGTTCTGCGATTGCGCGTACGCAGCCGGCACGGCAAAGAGCGTCGGCGTCTTTGATCCGCGGGATCATATGCGCCGTGACATATCTAAACGGGATATTTTTTTCACGGATCTATGAACTCCATCACGGATCGTGCGTTGCTGTTGCGGTGGCATCAGAGTGCTTGCTGTTGATGTATCGAGTTTAATAAATTACCGAATGATCGGTTGTTATTTGATGATATTCGGTGTGTTAGTCTTATTTTAAGAGCGTAGAGCCTTTTTGGGATCCGTCACTAGTTCCTGGATATAATATAGAGAATGTAATTACAGACGTGTTTATTGGATTAATACTTCGTCATCTCCTATTATTCAATTAACCATGGTACTTTTTGACGAACAACGTGAGAAGTGATTGAATATCTCAAACGCTATCTGCATTAATAATGTCATTCTATAAGATGACATAAAACTGAATCAATAAACAAAAACAAAAGCCCAACTTCCTTCCTAAATACTTGGAAGCGAATCCAAAGGGAGGGCCCATTTAAAACAAATAGAACAATGAAAATTTATTAAAATGCAATAACAATAAAATTCGTGTCCGGACATTAGTGATGTTAAGTTATTCTCGAAACGCCACTTAATGAGAAGTGATGGGTTTGTAAGAAAATAAAATAAAAACACAATGTATGTACCCACCCCGGGTTCCAACGAGGTTGTTTGTTGCATTGCGTATGCAGGGCGCATGCGCTTGAAACAACATGTCCTGTATGCAAAGAAATTCCTTTCACGGTCTCGTTACAATCGAAAAATTTGTCCAATCACGTCGATTGTAATTAAAATGATTAATAATTAATCCGTTTCGATTAGATGATATCGTTGCAAGTATGACTTAGCCTAATCAGTCTGTAATACCAAAACCAGTCGCTAGTATAGTTAAAAGAGTCTAGAAACATATTTTCAACAAAACAAATCAGATTTTACTTTTAATAAAAAAATATATGTTAATACATAAAATAGTAGGTGTAAATAAAACATGAATCATGTCAAAGTAGCATACTTAGAACGGCGTTATCAAAAATCTATAGTCCGAATGAACGTAAGCCATAAATCGATGAGACCCACGAAGCGAGGTTGGTACTTGTACAACACTAATTCTAACAGCTTAACTACTTTTGTGGCATCTTCTACACGATGACAACTTCGTGGAACTGGATTTGTGAGCATAAACAAGAATTCAATTCCTACAATTCGCCAATAAAAATTATGTTAATTATGTAAAGATAAATCAGTCTTATGTCGATATCCTCAGGATTTAAAATCGAGAATAGATTTTAGGCAAAATTCTCGAGACCGGACCGGCTTCCCGTCTAAGTTCGACACTCGTTGTTATTCCCTGCGTCGCCTGTCACACGCCACTCGGTAGCACCCATCCGTAATAATAAGAAACGTAATATAAAAGCATTATAATCCAATCATAAGGCAACATGAGGTGTGACCGCCCGCGAGCTCGATTTACCATTCGGAGCGCGCCCGTTTTCATCGTTAAATATTTTTTGAATGTACAACACTATAAAGAATTAGTGGTAAATTGTCAGTACAAGACACACACATCGCTGGGAGCTTATTAGATGTACTGGTCGCATTCGATCACTTTCGTCTTCGGCGGTGGTAACTGCATTCTTGTGTTCCGTGATAACTGAAGTTCATTGACACGTTGATAATTAAAACAAAGCGATTACGATCGGATACGCAGAGATGGTTTGTAATAAGGTCCTCTAAAAAAAGTCGATAAAACTATTTTTACAACTAATCGTGTTGTACTTGCGGTATTGTTTAACTAATACCTACATTGCTACAATTCTTGAAGAATTTATTAAGGTAATTACTATCATTATGAATAACAAGTTTACCAACAAAGATTACGACGCCTTAAGCGAGGAAATAGCTTATACAAGATCGCAAGTGATACAAAGTTGTAGGATTTAATTGCAACAGCAATATTTCAGTCGGTTTGCGGTGCGGTAAATACATAAATACTTTAAAAGCAAAGCAGCGTTGCGACGTTAGCGGACACCTAAAATACTCGTCTTCGATACGACGATCAATAAATTAAAATTAATTCGGCGTGCGAACGGCGAGATCCGATACACGATACCGACGCCTACATTTATCATTCGCTAACACGTCGGACATTTCACAGGAGGAACCAGCCGAAGAAACGTGGCCCTTATGACGAGACGCGCAAAGGTCACGCCGATGACGATGATCAAGCACGTAATGATCTATCGCGGGAACAAAGGATAACACATTTAAAGACAATACGCAGAAGGGATAAGTTGGCTTGAGCAGTGGACGCTCTGAAGGCGTCGGTACACGCGCGAGTACGTCGCTCGCATGCGGACGCGGCTGATGTCACGCCGTGCAAATAAACCGTCGCAGACTTGCCGACGCTGTCAGCATGGCCTTGACGCGGGAAAGTTCATTTGCTAACCATCATCTTTTAGTCGCGACCAGCTTATATGTTTAGAACATGTAAAACTTACCCCACACCCCTGATGGGAGGGTTACTATGGTCCTGTATGTAATGCGTCACGCTGTGATCGGCACAAGCGTAAGTTATTACGTATACACCAGTTACGCGGCGGTTTCAACCGAAAGGGGCAATTTTCGCCGCGAGCTGAGGAACACAAAAATGAGGGAAGTTAACTTTCGTATGAACCACGCCCGATGCGTTTGTAAAATATGCGAGGGGCGTGTTAATGGAATCAATGCATTATATTTCGGTCCTTTGAAAACAATTTAGCCAATTTGTGGAGGTTCTAGTGGAAGTTTTTAAATGTAACTTTGTTAGCTAATTGTATTAGCTTAAGAAACACTATCTTGTAAGGTTCTCTAGAAAAGCTATAAATTTTCGTAGGATATCTCTGTAAATTCACATTGAACACTGTTTTTCTTAATTTTCATTAATAAAGGTTAGTGAGAGATGGCATAAGGTCATTTAATGGTAAGTGGCTATCGTTGCTAGTGAACAACAGTACGAGAACAAATTCAAAGCGCTGCCTTTTGCTATTCTGCTAAAAACTTTTGAATACAGAATCGGATGAATATATGTATGTGTGTAAAATATATAAACTCAACATGTGGTTTTTTAAATAATAATAAAATAATAGTAACAAAACTTTGACAAAACCGTTAAAAAATATGTAAACAAAACGGGCGTTAGTGCATTTTAACAGCACTTGCAGTACCCTGTGGCGATCATGATAAGATCTTGGAATCGCATCTGCCGGGCTGTAGGACGAGGGCAAGGGCTGGGGTTCAATTCCGGTGTTCCGACGCCTCGTTGTGGGAACCTCTAATACATAAATTGGTTTGTGATTTCTTGTTTACGTAGTGAAATTTTATTTATGAATCATTTCGTTCGGTTTTTGCTGTATATATTGACGAGTTCGAAATTTGAAACATTTTAAATTTAAATTTGTTTATGTTTTGGGTAGCTTTAGTAAATTATGACAATCTCAGTTCATTTTCGTCTTTTATTTCCTATTGGTTTTGTAAATAGAAGACATAAAGCTCAATCACGATCAGGGCATAATGATATATAAGCTACGTACGCATCTACTACAATGACCGAAGCATACACAGCCCTCTAATGAATAAAAAGCACCGGTGGCCGGCCGGTACCAAGGTACAATTCTCTGCAGGCTTAGGGATACGCTGCCGAAGGGAGGGTTGTAAGCTGTCGCTTCGAAGCCCCCGTTTTTGTGTGTCGTGGTAGGAGGGCAGGTAGGGCATGTGGCGAGATGGCGCGATAACACGAATTATTCATACGCGTTATCGGCCCGCCATCGCGGAGCTATTGTGAACGCGGCCTAACGCGCGAGGGGTGGCTCCCGGCTGTCGCAGGCGCTGTCAAAACGTTGTTGTGTACTCGGCTTAATGTGACGATATTACAGATTGTTTTAGTTCATAAAGACATAATTATAGTTCATTTTGTCCGACTATCTTAAACACTGACACGTATACGTATTCTAGATAGTAGCAAAATTCATAAAGCAAATTAATAAATATCTCATGTCTGTTATGTATAAAAAAAACAACAATTTATTATCTATTGATATTATTGTGTTTATAGTCTATACAATCGAACGTACAAAAGAACGGATTTCTGTTAAAACAAGATAAAAGACCAAAAACTTAATTAACATAGTTTCGACATTCGCAAAGTTCATTCCCCCCCACTAGGGCCGTGACTAGATCGAGTACGGGTGCCCTTGTGATAACGATCTGATATAATCTCAAACTGCGATCGACACCTGGCTCTTGTATGCGGGCTAGTATCGATATATATCGGCACAGTGACGAATCCATTGAAGCGGTATCGATAGTAAGGTCAAGGATATTACGATTTGTTTTAACTAACTGGTATTCAGACGTCTAACACAATAGGCTTAATTAGTAACGAATACGCAAGTGTACCGCCATAATATCTATGATTGCATTGTTATTCTGAAAGTCACTTGTTGTTGTGTAATTGTATAATACTAAAACATTAGATCACGTTTAATTACGTCTATACTGCATAAATAGTTTTAATTGCATTAAAATATATCAATAAGTATTAATTGAAAATACTTTTACGATTTTTAATCTGGTGTGGTGTATTGTAATTTTATTATTTCCAACTTTTTTTTTCTACCTAAGCTGGTAGCCTTAAGAGACTATTTGAACTTCACCCTAACGTGTGTAGGTCAGCTCACGGGGCTCAAACCGGAGTGTTGCTAACACTGACCCTAGCAAGAGCTAGAATCTACCACCGGATCGGAAACGCGACCCACTGAGAAGATCCGGCGAGAAACTCAGGGGGCTCGTGGTACTGACATCGGTTTAGCGACATCGCTACGAAACCGCGAGATTAAACCGTAAAATTAGTTTTAATTATACGCTTACACCTCAATAAAACCGAAGAAAATACTATCAATAAGTAAGTCTATAAGTGCCGTGGTCTACTGAATAACATGCCCGGTGCTTTCATATTGAGTGATGCGTCTCTTCGCCGTTCAGATGTACCAAAATAGGGTAGGTACATTTCGATGATGAAAGAATAGCATCGTTCGAATAAAATGCGCAAATTTAATATATTTACGTGATTAATGTGAACCTCACGATCGTCGGTCAGACAATAGGTGTTTCTGCTTAGCTTGGGATTTTTTTTTCATTTATGTTGCATTAATGTACTACTACTAATCTATATAATCTATATTCTATTACGCGAACTACTAGACCAATATAATATTCGAATTCAATCAAATTGAATTTACATTAAAGTTAAACATTAATAATTAGATACCCACAGCGCTCTACGGGAAATACTTCCGTAACGTACTCCCTGTAGCTATACCACCGGGAATACGGCAAAGGGATGCGCCCTAAGCCTATTCGTCCAATCCACGAACAGAATTACAGCCACTCAAATAACAAACGTCCCGAAAAATACACGCGCACATATGCTGGCTTTCATTCGTTCATGTAAATAACAATCGCTGAGTGTAGTTTGTGAATTTAAAAGGGGGAAACGAGTGAGCTGTACTCATATTTGTACTCACGAGTAGAGCGACCGAGCACATTACTAATGTCACAAAGCAGATGTCACTTCGCTGCCCCGCTATTGTGTAGGCCCTTAATGAAATAAATAAACTCGCTCAATCAAAACGTGTAAACGTACAAAAACATTTTAACGGTGTGTACCATCAAACTGACACGGCTGTGTACATAATTAATGAAATTTCCAGTTGGCCTACTATTTTAATTGGTCGGTGTTGTGTTGCGTTCGTTTTGAAATATTTCGGAAAAGTAAGGTCTTTTGTTCACGGACGCATCCATTGAGACTTGGCCACGGAGCTCCATTATATGTTTATCAAATACCCATTAGAGCTGAGAATATTCATAGACACTATCATGATAAGTGGCTCTACGAATGAAGATGTCGTGTGAAAAGCCCAGTTGTTAACTACAAATGATATTAATTTCGGAAAGCGCGGCCGAGGTAACCGAACGCGTTCCAAATTCTACATAATGACAATAAGTTTTGATATTTTGTAGCGTTACAATAGAGCCCTGTTATCGGTGTATCTTTGTCGGCCACGAAAATGGCCTCTTAGACGCTTGAACGAATTGAAGATGTTTACGGATTCGTAGAGAGCCTAAGCATGATGATTAAATGTTTCTTTTGTCCGCAGGTCGAACGCTTAGCGGTAGCAGTGGGCAGGTGTGTCGGCCTCACTTCCATACGCCGCTGCATCCCTGGCTCGAGTCTAAGGCGCTGGGGAGCGGGGCGTGGGGAGGGGGCTTCCAACAAGATGGTTCCTCGGGCGACAAACCGCTGTCACCAGCACAACACCCTCATCCCCATCCTTTGTTTTCATTTCCTCCGACTCCTCCGAAAGACTCGACGCCAGACTCTGTGGCTGCGGCGGCTCTCGGTCAACAGGACTACCAGGCCGCGGTAGCGCATGCTACAGCGATGAGCGTCGCCTTCATGCAGCAACAACAAGAGCTGCCCCTCTGCGGAGACGTCAAACCAATGATGGGCGCGCCGCCTTCCAAGCAGCGCGAAGGTGCGCAACCGGACTCTTGCGCCCAGGACACGAGTCAACCCTCCGGGGAATACAACGCTCAGTACAATGCCGCCGGCGGCGACTACTACAACTATCAGGGGAAAGGTTATAGCGGAGCGCAGCAGCAGAACAAGCCGCGACCGAACAAGACGCGAACTAGCGCCGGTGAGCCCACGGGGACCGATCATGATATGCACAGTACTCGCTGCGATGCACACGACACTGTCTCACGAAATACCTACCCGTTTATCCGATCACAGCGGTGCCTCTGCTCAACGTGCCATCGTGGCTTCGTATGGTTCTAAATAGTTCGTAATAGATATAACTTTCGCCTGATGACTAGTTCGATAAAATATTAATTAATTAATGAATCGAAAAGTCTGAAAGCCGGGTTCGATTGCTAATCGCAGTTACGAGACGGCTGCTAAGGTGTGCTCGTGATTACGATTTCACTAAGGGAATTGTCATATCGACTTAGAAATTTGATAGATCAAGAGATATTATAAATTCATTTAGTATTTCTGAACAGAATTCTGGTAGCTTGGCGGAGCGAGATGTGATCGGATAAACGGAGTTCTTGCACAGAGGTTGTGGCGCCACAGGTTTCCATCTAACAACAATAACACGGTGTGGAGCATCGCGCTTGAATTCACCGTTAACTGATGCTTCATGATTTAACTAATCGTATCGGTGGAGGTTTACTAACTTTACTCTTTTCACAGCGGCGAGCAGCCACTAAGGAAACCGGTCCTCTTAATCGCGATGAAAACGGTTAGGCGAAATTAATTTGAAAGAGTTAAATGGTTTCCAAATCATGTAAGCTTTATCTAAGATGATAGATAAAGAGTAGGAAGTAGATAGGATGCACAATTAGCAAGTCACTGCTCGCGGTGGTGGCTGGCCGCGGCGACTCGCATTGTCTCCCCTCATGTGAACTCACGCGGCCTTTCAGATGTTGACTAAACAAACTCGACGTTTCTCATTATTTAATTGCGACTCCTATTGTCTAAGACTATAATTAGACAAAAGCTTTTAAGTAGATTTCTAATAAATTTACCAAATTAACTTTGTAACAAAGTTACCGTTCTTCATCTCATTTTAAGAAATTAATTTAAGTATAATGCTTTGTGTAACAAATAGAAGCATACAAGTGTGTATTTTGCATAATTTTGAAATCATTATGTAAAACTCTGTGAATGGTAAAGTAAAATAAAAGTATAAATAGGAAGGCAGAGATTTATGTTCAGACTATATTCATAAACAATAGTGCAAATCTCAGTGGACTGGAGTTACCGTAAATGCATGTTCTAACCTTTATTGGGTATTGTTTCAAATGCTCCGCTCTAAGTTTTCGCAACAATCCACGCCTCACACAATTCATGAAGAATTACTAAACTTTAATGGTAACAAACAATATAAGGTTTTATTTTACATTTATCGAAACTCAAATCATAACTTGAAAATGCCACTTTGGAATATAGCATGAGAGAAGGTTGCGTTTTTCAAACGAAAATCGAATACCGACTCTATGGCTCTGATACCCAGACTTAAAAGTATAATCATTTTAACACGCTTCGTCATTAAGTTTTATAATTTTACGGGAACTGCGATGGCGGGCTATTGTCTCTTTGAATTTGAATGTGAATTTAGGTGATTATAAAGAATGAGTGTTAATGTAACAAAGTTACGGTTGTTATTGTGTTAACCAGATTTTGGGGATAGCTAATTGATAAGTTGAATCATTAAAGAAATTCGTCCACGTCTCTGACATTACACAGAAATCAATTAGATAGAAACGGCAGAACGACATATGGGAGAATGAAGTACCCGATCCTGTAGACCGAATGGTAAACAGTCGACGTCGCCCAAAGCACGTCCGGTGGTAGATTCTGCAAAGCACTACTCTTGCTAGGGTCAGTGTTAGCAACACTCCGGTTTGAGCCCCGTGAGCTCACCTACACACGTTAGGGTGAGGCTGAAATAGTCTCTCAAGGCTACCAGCATAGGTAGGAATAAAAGAGAATGAAGTAATTATTCCAAAAGTAAATTTTGAAAGAAAATAAATCTGTTGAGAGCAATTATAGACTTGAATAATTACAAACAATGAATGCACTTCCAGAAGCACCTGTTCACGGAAGGGGTATAGTGGATCATTTACCTAAAGATAGTTCGTTCGCTGAATGAAATAATGAACGCTGTAAATTAAGACGTTAAAAGCGCTAAAGTACCCGTTGTTTTCGTCAAGAAAAAACTTGTAGAAACGACTACTACACCATTAAGTAATTAAGCATAGTAAGAATTATAGAGAATTCAATGAGCGCGATCAGTATCGCTAAATTAATTATATGGTAGCGTAAAAACATACTTAAATTTATTAGTATGAATTGAATGAAAAAATCGGTACCTACATAAAATATTCCTATGAGTACCTAAACCTAAAAGAACAACAGAAAATGTAACGCAGATTCTTTTTGATGGCGTCAAAATGTACATATTGTTGATAAGACTTCCAGGTGATAGCTATTTAGTTCATTGCCAGATTAATTTTTACTACCTACGTCACGTCTGGTGGGAAATGTTCTTCTGTTTTTGATTTTTAAATAGCGTATTAAAGTCTTTGCTGTTTCCGCGTAGTGAAAGAATCGGATAGATGCGATAGAAATAGGCAGAATATTAGTAAGGCTTGTAAACTACTAGTACTCAAGGTTCCTACCTTAGGAGAAGGACTAAACTATGGATTGATGACTGCAGTCATTAGCTCCAAGAGCTTGGAGTCCGTATGTTCTCTATCTATAGCTAAATATTTAATTTGTCTGAATAAATCTAGCTGTACAGTTTGACGAAAATCCCAATTTGATATTTTCAATACTAAAAACGAATTACTGTTAGTTACAATTCTATATCAAATAAGTTACGATTAGCGCAATGCAACGCATCGTTAAGTTATGAAACGAGTTATCTTTAAGTACACCGCGTAAAAACTGCCCCCACCGGTCTGCGGGTTGTTGTACAGTATTCACAAGTAATTGTTAATTACCCGTTGCTGTTTATTAAATTAGACCGAAATTGCTTTAATTTGTCAGCATCTGAAATTACCATCGACGTATTTAGTTTACAAAAGACAGTTTTTATAGTTAAAGACATCAAGATATTTTTTGTATTTTTTTTTATTGCTTAGATGGGTGGACGAGCTCACAGCCCACCTGGTCTTAAGTGGTTACTGGAGCTCATAGACATCTACAACGTAAATGCGCTACCCACCTTGAGATATAAGTTCTAAGGTCTCAGTATAGTTACAACGGATGCTCCACTCTTCAAGCCGAAACGCATTACTGCTTCACGGCAGAAATAGGCAGGGCGGTCGTACCTCACAAGAGGTCCTACCACCAGTAGCATAAAAGGTCCTTCCAGCAGCTAACTGTACATTAGACACCGTTTTTGACGTGATCAGGAATAAAGTGATCTCTGTGGCGTTTTTGAAAGGCCGGTTGAGGACTTATCTATTGATGACAGTTCATCTTCCATTGCTGCTGTCTCTGAAAGACAATAACAATGTAGAGGCTAGTCCATGCATCTATCTTAAGGTACGGTGGGTAGAAATATGATTTGCATTGGAAGAACGAAGATTCTACGCTTCGAACCCGTGATTTCTTTGCGCAGAAATATCCTACTAACGCACGTGGCTTTAAAACATACTCATGGTAGTAAAAATATCTGAATAGTATTTGGCTTGTCTACTTGCTTCCGAAAATCAAATGAGGGCAATTTAAAATCGACCATTCAAAGTGTTGGATCAGTTTAGCTGGTTGAGCTAGTTCCTTGGTGGAGGCATTATGATAATACGAGGCCGGATGCGGACCATTCCATTGTTGGCAACTGTTCGCTTGACCTCGAGCTGCTATACTGCAAATATAAAAAGTAACACAGACAAGAATTATTAATTCACGATTTAGTTTTTCTTGGAATCGCACTATTCACATGTCAATGATTAATAATACGTAATCAATAGTAACAAATAATTACATAAAAAGAAGAATATTAGCAAATAATCTTTAAATTGTAAAAAAATATTCCTTTGAACCTTTCAATGACATATAATTAACAGAGCATATTAATAAAATATTATTTAATTTTTTAATCCATGATACGTTTAAGATTAAAACTAAAATGACTATTATTTCCTTCAGATTTACTACTAGAGTCAAACCAAATATCATTGTTTTCAATAGGATTTAATATAAATTAATAATATTCACTACATCAGTTTCACAAAAATATTATTTTAAAATAAAACTCTGTTAATGCATTTCATTACAAAAATGAGGAATTTAATAATTCACCCGATTAATGACGTAGACAAATCGTGATCTTTTCTATTTAGTTTTTAGAAAAATGTCAAGCGAAAGGGCACTAATAAACCTACTGTACAACTAATAGCTATTGTTTGATTATACATAATACATACTTGTTTCCATTCAACACTTTCTAAAACAATGTAACGCTCACTGAGCCGTATTCAAATTATTCATTGCTCTGTGTTCTATAATAATTTGATTGTCATAACGAACGTAAATCATTGTTTCTTATTACATACCTGGTAAAGGTCAAAATGCATTGTTTTACCGGGATTTAAAAAATATTTGTATACCATTCACGTATTGTGTTGCAGAAACCGCGACGTGGCGAGTTGTGCAACCAATTAGATGTATAGCGATGATTCCGATATGGACTGCTGCATTATAAGAGTACAGTTTATATTCTTTGTGAATTACCACAGTTAGATATTGCTTTATTTACAAATGAAATTGCATTATTCATTACCAAATTGCTCGAATAAAGGCGAGTGCGAAATTTACACTTTTAAATAACGCGTATTTGGTTGAAATGTTTTGGAGTCTTTCGAAACAAGCTGCTAATGAATATTTTCGTGGCGAGCACACAAACAGTGATTAGGCGTAGTAGAATCCGACGCGGTCTGCTCGCTATCGTTCGTTGGGTATACAATTGCATCAATTGAAATTTGCATTTTATAAGGACATCCTTGGTATTAATGTTAATTGCTGAATTAAATAAAGAACAAAACTTGTTGTATTGTTGTATATTGCTTCTATATTTATAGAGGTCAATTCATCTTCATATCAAAACTTCGGTTTAAATATTAATATTTAACGGCCGTCTGGTGTAGTGGTAAGTGACATAGTCACTACACAAGGGGGTCGCGGGTTCGAATCCCGCCAAGGGGAGATATTTGTATGATAAATATAAATGTCTTTTCCAAAGTTATGGATGTATATGAAATATATGTATGTGTATAATAAAAATCTTACATTTATTTCCGTTATCTGGTACCTGTAACACAACTAACACAAGTTCTTTACGAATTTATCACGGGACCAGTTAACGTGGCGTGATTGTTAGTAAATATTTATTTATATAAAAAAAAAATGTTATATATGCTATATTGTTGTATATATTTGTTAGTTTTTTCTAGGATGTTCGAATTTCTCTAAATGAAACGCAAACACTCCTATTCCTTTATACCATTTTTGAACAAACAAAAAAACCATTCTGGCAACACTTTAAAATTATTTCTAAAGGCAATTTGAATAATAATGGTTTTTATTTTAAATAGCTTATATTTTGTAAACTTTGGATTCACGGTTGCTTCAATTCATTAACGTGCAATTGTTGGTATATTAATTCTTCTCCAATGATAATTATTGTCCAAAGGTTTCCATTTTTTTGCCGACCAGATCCGTGTATTATCTCTATGATTTAGTCTACTCATGATTAAAAGGGTCTTCTCTTTTTGCGTTGTATATTTGGACTAAGATATAATAACTTCTCTTTTTGCGTTGTATATTTGGACTAAGATATAATAACTTCTCTTTTTGCGTTGTATATTTGGACTAAGATATAATAACTTCTCTTTTTGCGTTGTATATTTGGACTAAGATATAATAACTTCAATTTTTATGACATTTTTTAAATTTTCTTTGTAGTTGATCATTTTGGAAGTAATCAGCGTGACATTAATAGAGTTATTTATTATTTTAATTACGATGGGCTAAGAACAAGTTGCAACCGAGTGGCTTCACATCGCCCGACACAGTAATTATATCCCTCAGTATGTTAATAATGAATGCAAATATGAGCTCTGAATGAAGTCAGATCGGGCCGTCGAGTTCGATGCAAATTGGCGCAGGCGCCGTGAAGAAGGCACGAGTTTATTAGGAATAATTTATTTATACAAATCTGAAACGAATAGACCATAAAAACATAAGTATGACATATAGCTTGAGTTTATTTAAATGTACTCAATAAAATTAAACTAACGTTAGAACATCGGCCACCATTAAAATACGTATTTGCATATCGGCGTGTAATTACAGCGTAATAACAGTGTATGTGGCGTAACAAAGAATAAGTTTTGAGCAATAATTTAATGGTTTGTATGCAAAATAGCCTCACCGTTACGTGTTGATAGGCGGATGCGTCGAGAGCTCGAGAGAGTCGTCACGGTACGCGAGACCGATTAGTCCTTCATTCGGATTACATTATTCTGCATTCGCTTTAATGTAATTATGAAACTCCCGGTCAAAGTCCTCGCCGAATCCGTCGTGTGCGACGAAGGGCTCGACGAGTAAATTAACCCATAGACACAGCCCACTGAGTTTCTCGCCGAATCTTCTCAGTGGGTTGCGTTTCCGATCCGGTGGTAGATTCTGCGAAACACTGCTCTTGCTAGGGCTAGCAACACTCCCAGTTTGAGGCCTGTAAGCGCACCTACACGTCAAGCAGAAGCTGAAATAGCCTCTCAAGGCTATCAGCATAGATAGGAAAAACGAAACTAATATTCCACTATGATGGCTAGGACCTCTTGTGAGTCCGCGCGGGTAGGTGCCACCGCCCTACCTATTTCTGCCGTGAAGCAGTAATGCGTTTCGGTCTGAAGGGTAGGGCAGCCGTTGTAACTATACTGAGACCTTAGAACTGATCTCAAGGTGGATGGCGCATTTACGTCGTAGATGTCTATGGGCTCCAGTAACCACTTAACACCAGGTGGGCTGTGAGCTCGTCCATCAATCTAAGCAATAAATATAAAAAAAACGCATTTAATTTTTTAGCAGAAACATGTCGATGAGAATGACTTTTCTCTATAAGAGTTTGCACTCTCGGCTAATTGAAGCACTGCAGGGGTTAGATGTTTTCCCGTACGGCCGTGTGAAAACTTTCCGAGGTTCTCGACGTGAACCCCAAGTGTGCTCGCCTTGAGACTCTCAAAATATAAAAACCGCCCACTCGGCTCTGTAAATATGGCAGATGAAAATCTTTTATCGCGGTCACGTAGCGCCGTCGCGTCACGAGCGCACGTCACTCCGGGCAATAAAGACCGAGCCGCATTCTAATTTTGAACAAACATTTGTAATCTTTCGCTAAACCATCACTGTATTTCATAGTACAGAGGGAGGGTACTGTTGCTGGCAGCTTACTTTTATAGATAGTACTAAAACATATCTTTATTAGTGGTCGGAATCACGTCTAGTCAAAGAATACTGCGGGTAGTTTGAAAAGAGCTCGCAGTGTGAACGAATTAAAACATTACGATGGAAACCGGATCGGACAATTAAATCGTACGGTAATTAATCAGTGACGCTGTACTCTGTAATAATAAGTGTAATATCGACATGCGTACGAGGGGGCAGGCGGTTGTAAATCTTATGAAACGTCTCCGCCCGCGGCACCACCGACTTTCACAAACGTATTTACCAATAGAGACGTTACTATTACGCCGAATGACTCTCAAAAACCGGAGACACGATCATAAAACTCCGTGGCTCGTGTAATATCCTGTTATTTTTTCATAATAATCGTTATTGGTGTTTATTTATTACAAAACTTCGGAACAAATTACAGGTTTTATCGATGCAACAAAAAAAAAAATATACTAAAGGGTTAGAGACCAAAAAGTGAGTCGTCCGGTCGATCGCAATAAGTTTTCGATAAAGTCCGGGCGATTTAATTGCCGGTTTTGATCTGGTTTTACATAAAAAAGATGAATGGCCGCACTGCCTAAAGCCCGTAAAACGTTTTCGGTTCGTTTAACTTATTTTTTTAACATTCGACCACTTTCACTTTCGTCAGGTTGGCTCGCGGTGTTATCCCTCTGCCGTCATTATTTATTCAATGCATCGCTGCTTCTATCAGGGGACTCCGACGCTCGGATCTAGATACATGTTATTATTATGATATTAATGTCTATCGGTACACATATCGATCCGATAGTATCTGCGAGTCGGTGTTTGCCGTAAATATGAATAATGCAGAGACATCACACATTCACAGTTTGTGAAAAGTTCGCTCACATTCCCACGATGGTTCCAGCAAATGTTAGTTAGTATTTAAAAAGAGACTATGAAGGTGTAGGTAACAAGAGACCAGATTCTAAATTCGTTTTCGGTAAATCATCGAGCGAGTAATCGAGTTTAGAGAAAGATTGTGGGCGGTGCGCGCTCATCCCATATGTGAATACATCCTCTCAGTAAGCACTCTTATAAAATTGCTCGTTATAAAAAACAATTAATATAATATAAATCGGTTATTTTCCCGGAGGGAGGCTCGTACTGGGTTCAATTAATATTGCATGTTTTGTAGAACGTCAGAGAATGCGTGAAATACGTAATTATTTTTTCGTGTCAATTAGATTATTTTATTGCTTGAACTTAGAGTAGCTAGCTCTGTTTTACGTTAAACTTTATGCCCAACGACCGCGCTAATGTTGAAAAGGTCGATGCAATATATGTAGCTTTATAATTGTACTAAAAATTAGCATGTAGTTAATACTTTATAGTGCTGGTTATGCTCTGTTTCTCTTAACTGTATGCTTCTTTGTTTGCAACAACTCATAGCGTTCGGATTTTGTAAGAGATGTAACAAAAGTTTTTTTACAACGCCGCAAATTCGAATTATGAATTTGTTCAAATATATACATGTCATAATTCAATACTTATACTCGTAATTAAACTCATAATTCTAATTATGAATATGTTATTATTAAAACTTCACAAATAAATCAATAAAAATCATTTTACGAAGAGCGTTCGAGCCGGATGCATGCAATTATTTTACTAACGTAACTTTCTCAAAGTTTTCCTTGCGTGTAAAAAATCTTGATGCAATTTTTTTCTCCGAGTGAAAATCATCGCGCTTTCCCTTAGTTAATTGAATATTTTAGCGTTACTCATTTATTGTAATTACATGTTGATGCAAGATAAACGTTGTTAAGGATCATGTAGTAGGTACGTGTGAGTTGCATGCCTAGTGAAATTCTATTTGTAATGTTTCTGAATGTGATATTTCTCTGGTCTTCCCCAGCCTGCCAGGAGACAGGTAATCTCACTCTTGTTACTAACATAATGCTTCTTTATCTATTTTGGCTTTTCATTCTCATCTATTCATTTTCTTTTGACGTTTGTGTTTTGTATTTCATTTGCTAGTTCATTAATTTGCGAGTTAAGCACACACATTTAATAAAGTATTCTTTGGTTTTAATACTTCTTGTTGCGTTTGAATTTTGAATATACTTGACCCGATTATATCTTAATTTTAGTCACTTTAATATTACTTAATTTTGAATTACATATATCTTCACTTCGGAGTTATTATTTTCGGGTGTATGCTCACATTTTCTGATTGATCGTGATGTATGCTGCAGAGGGTCGAGAGTGCGTCAATTGTGGGGCGACGAGCACTCCGCTGTGGCGACGAGACGGCACCGGACACTACCTCTGCAACGCCTGCGGTCTCTACTACAAGATGAACGGACAAAACCGACCATTGATCAAGCCTAAACGAAGATTGGTGAGTGTAAGAATCCGACCAATTTTGTATTTGTGTTGTGCTTTCAATGTTTGTAGTGGACGAATGAAAATCGTTGGAGACTATTTATTTAAAAAAAAGATGTGTGTTGTCGTAGGACACCGGATAGGAACGAAGTTCCTTATTATAAAAATATTAATTTTAAGCTCTATTCAAGGTATAAAGACAATAAAATTGGAGGTTTCGCAACAACGCGCGGTCGTTCGGTAACGTGCGAACTTATTGTGGTACACTTCATTCACGGTTGTTTGCATAAGAGTTAGTGTATTGCGCAAACGAACGCTCTGGGATCGTGGTCAATTATTGATAAAAAAATTGTTATTTTTTGTACGTTATTACAAAGTTAAGTCGTACACTGTGTGCATTACTAATAAAAATCTTACGTTACGGACGTTTTTTCCCGGTTAGTGTACCCCTCCGCATTGTCCCATAAGGAACTTCGTTCCAAAAATAGCCTAACCTACACCGAAATTTGCAGACGATGCAATGTTGTATTCAGTTCTTCGAATGATTATTCGTTTGCGTCACATCAAGGATTCCCGGAAGATACTCGTACGTTTTAAATATCGTGTTCTTTTTGTTTTTTGTTTTTTTATTTTTGTTTGAGATAAAATTCCTTCGTCTACAAATAGCATTCCGAGACAACCTCAGCGAGAATGGGTGTTGTTTACAGTTAACGGGGCAGCAATAAAAAGGCGGAGCATGCACGCCCGAGCACGACACCGCATTAAGCGCTCCCACAAATTGGGCTCTTATGAAAGTTGAATGTTTCGACGAATAGGCCGAAGTCCACTAAAGTAGCCTCTCCGCCGAGACCGCTATAAATCTTCAAGTTAACGTTTAATCTAAGGTCGGGCGTACATAAAACTGAAACAATGCGACATTCGGTGACGTCACACGCGCCCGGCCACTCCGCTAACGAGTGGCCCGTGCGCGCAATTGTGCCCACAATTTACCTTAATACTCGTCTCACAGACATAAACTAGTGGAATTGCTCGGTATATTTGCCTTTTGTTAGTCAAATTATGTAATGTCCGGGCGTTATGGTTTCATTGTAACGTTCGCTGGCACGGTCTAGCCTATGGCGGGCGGGCAGGGCGACGTAGCATTATTACACGCTCCGCTATTTATAACAACGTTTGTTGTGCACAAAATTCATAATTGAAGACATTTTGTAAAACAATTTAACGTCGCAGCTACTTAACCCGCGTGATGGCCACAAGCCCGGATGTATGTAACGTTGTTTTAATATTTAAATTCAGTGTAGTGCGGAGAAGTACCGTTCGCGTTCCGCGGATAATATAGGATTCTCACTTTTATTTTCGCTGGGAACGCCGAAACAATGACCGGCGATGTTGACCAACGACCCAACGAGTCATTAATCCTTTTATGTGACCGTTTCTGGGCGACCTCTGGTTTTGCATACTCAACAAGCATAATCTTGTTTTGATATACAAAAAAGATCCTTTGTTTTTTTTTATCGCTTATATTGGTGGACGAGCTCACAGCCCACCTGGTGTTAAGTGGTTACTGGAGCCCATAGACATCTACAACGTAAATGCGCCACACACCTTGAGATATAAGTTCTAAGGTCTCATGTATAGTTACAACGGCTGCCCCACCCTTCAAACCGAAACGCATTACTGCTTTACGGCAGAAATAGGCAGGGTGGTGGTACCTACCCGCGCAGACTCACAATAGGTCCTACCACCAGTAAAGTATTTACGAAACGATTATTTTAGAGCATTATTAAGATTTTGAGTAGAAACAATAAAAAAAAGCAACTTCAAATTACCACAATTAGGCGTCTGTTACGAAACGACCTTGTTCGTAGCCGTCTAATTAGACTCTGCAACTAGTACATCAAAAACAATGAATTATAAAACCTCTATTCATAAAAGTCAGTTCGGCTTAGCTCGCGCACTTGACACGATTTAAAAAACCAAGTGGGAAACGCTCTTACAATACTCCGCCTCAAGGCGATAGACTAAATTCGGACAATCAGCCAACGTCATAAAAATAAAGGTAAGATGCTAATAAAATACTTCATTTAAATAAATTTCAATAAAATATATAATAATACTTCATTTTGAGCATGATTCTTCAAGTTTAATGAAAAAGATGAGGATTAACGAAACTTCGGATAAGAGACATGAATTAAACTGCTAAATGTCATAAACAAGAAAAGCAAGAAACCAAAAAATATAGTTCTAATATTAAAAACACGTTTTAGCACTAGTATCAGTATTAAATCTACTGAACACACACACACCCATATCATATTCAACATACGACTACATCTTTGAAATTGATTCAAATTACACTATCAATGGAATAAATAAAAAAAATACCAATACTGAAGTAACGTGTGATCGAAGAAATGCCTTCGACAATTTGACGGTTCGCAGCGAAATAACAAAGTGAGAAACTAAAGTTGAGAGAGTACCATTATCGGCTATAAATAATACGCTACGTGTAGGAAAGTATTGCGATTCCAAGCTGCTTCTGTACGCTCGGGAGCTAGAGGATGAATCGATGTACTTGTGATCATACTTCGTTTGCCTTTTTCCCTTTTATTTTATTTGTAATGTAACGTATCTTTCACGTTGAATCGTAACAGAACGAAATGGTATTTATATTTTATTGATTTAATATTTATGGGAGTAGGTTTCAATGTGGTCAGTGATGGTTAGTAATGTTGTGTTATAAATTTTACACAAAAACGGCTGCCTCACTTTTCATAGCAAAACACATTAATGCTTCACGGCAGAAACAGGTAGGGTTCTAATAGCTATCAGTGCGCCTTCACAAGACGCCCTACAACCAGTAAGATGCTCTACCACCAGTAGAAGCCACCAGAGAAGGTACAAGACCTTCTCTTTGTTGTTCCTTAGACATGCATAGTCTGTTGAAACGAGAAAACTGGGTGTCTTATCCTTTAGGCCAACTCGACTTCAAACTTATTCGAATAAATCTCATCCTAAAAATGGTCGCATAGTTATCTCTAAATCTATAAAGCATTAGAATAAATTAAAGTCAAAGGTATTCAATACAAAACTTGAAATAATGAATTGTATATTCATTTTTACTTTATGTAACCAGTGTCCAGATTTATGCTGCTTCTTCAAAAGGCGTAGTGCATTCGCATAGTTTTATCGTTGTATTTGGATTAAACATTTGCACAAATCGCAAAAACACCACATTGAAATACGAATAAAATCAAACCAGAAAAACCGTAAATATGTTTGGTCACAGAGTACAGTCACATTCACAAGTCAATGAACGACTCCAATGACGGACTTTTTGACCAGTTTAGACACTGACGGGTAGCAACTCATTTTCACCTAAGCCAATACATGTCATATTAAATCTTCTTAAATACAAGACTATATGGCACTACGCGCTGGGAGATGTTCATAATGTATACAGAAATAACTAACTCTATAATTAGAACTCTTTGTATGTTATCAGTGTATAGAATTATGCACTACTATTGAGCATAATATGTACAATAATTCATGACCTCATCCTTTGATCTTTATTAAAAACCAAAATTGGACAAACGTTTTTCTATTTTCATTATTTGTCATGTTTCTATACAAAGGCTATTTAGACGTACATATTCACCAAAAACATTGAGGTTTTCGTGCAAATAGGTACCTACTGTTAATAGGCTTTCTACTGGTTGTAGGATCTCCTGTGAGTCCGCGCGGGTAGGTACCACCGCCCTGCCTATTTCTGCCGTGAAGTAGTAACGCGTTTCGGTTTGAAGGGTGGGGCAGCCGTTGTAACTATACCTGAGACCTTAGAACTTATGTCTCAAGGTGGGTGGCGCCTTTAGGTTGTAGATGTCTATGGGCTCCAGTAACCACTTAACACCAGATGGGATGTGAGCTCGTCCACCCATCTAAGCAATAAAAAAAAAAGGCAATTGTGCCCTACGAAGTGAAATGACAGCCTCACATTCCCGACTAATAGGCAAGTGTGCCCCAATGACACCCTCGCATTCTCGATGAATATAAAGCGGTGATCAGCGTCCGTAACCACTTCAACTTTGATGCCAATAAATAAACTGAAAATAAAGTGGATACCTATCGTCATTTTAGCTTTCGACTGTACTATTCAATTATTCTGTAACTTTATTACACACTTAAAATACATCCCATTCATCAATTTGATTTTATTACACAATAATTCACCGTGACAACATATCCGTAACACACGACCATTGAGCATGTAATACATACATTATTTAAATTTGAAACAATGTCGCGGAAACATACGGTCATAGAACTTTCCTATTTGGCATTCACGTGCTGAACTAGTGCCAAATAAACTATCACAATAAGAATTCTATGGCCATAAATATGGGGGCATCGGAATCGGTCCCACACTGTCTGACTGATCTATAATCGCTATGATGTCATAAATTACCGGCTGCTTATAGCGTACATGGCTATTCAAATCAGCTACTGTCTATATACATATTATAAACTTTTGTGTAACAAGTTAATTTTGCCATGATCAAGTTCCCAATAAAAATCTTACTAAACAAAAAGAGAGAGAGACACACACACACACACAAACACACGTACACACACAGCCATCGGAATATTAAAACACCACTTTACGTTTTAATTAAAATGGATTTTGTATTTAGAATGTGGTAAATGTTTTTAAATTTGAGCAAGCAGTGGCCACGGGTCTGTCGTCTCGGTGGCCGGGACAAGTCTCGACGGTCATCGATCACCGCACGCGGTCGAATAAATCCTTTTTACTGCTGTGGTCCAAGTATAAAGCTCGGTCGGTTCTTTATAAATTCAATTTCGCAGTTAATATAAAAAACGTTATTCTTTATTAAAAAAAAAAAAAAAAAACTCTTCATGATATAATTTTCGTTAAATATACTTTTAATTTGAAAGTTTATTCCGTTAATCGTGCGAAATGTAAAGTAGCTGCTTGAAGTCAAAACGATAAATTAAAACTTATAGTGTTCTCTCTTTCTCTCTCACTCACAAACACTCTTGAGCGTTATAAAATGTGTTTATAATACAAAGAAACCTTTAAGATGAACAGCACCTTTCACTATTAACTCTTGGAATACTATTATATTTCTTTATAATTTTACCGAATTGCAAAAGTTTTTGGGTTAATATTGACCGTGACTTGATTTTTTAATTAAAAACCGTGAGACAGTTTCACACAAATTGTTATAAATTGCTAAACTCTCTTAAGTAACTGCTAATTACTGAATCCATTTGTGTTCATTATTTAGCTTTTAAACGGTGATTTGTGTGTTAAGAAAATTTTAAGTGCCTTCTTATAAACTGAAAACAACAGTAAGTATTCAACCTCATTTTTAAAATTAAGTACGTTGGAAAGATTCATTAAATACCTCAAGACTTCAATTATTTCTAAAAAAATTTTTTGTGGGTAAACGTAAATAAATGAGAATGAAGTGTTGTAGGACTTTTTGGCGGGAACGCGAGGAGTGAAGTTGTGTGATTTGTTTTATTTTGTTTATTTAGTGTTTCTTCAGGTTTAAATGTGTAATAATGGTGGTTTATTAACTGTTTAATATCTGTGAAAGTGCACAAATGTGGGAAAATGAAACAAAGCTGCTGGACGTAACTTCTCGGGTTCCTCCAAAAAGTCCACTGAAAAAATCTCAGTAAATGACCACCATTTTACTGCGATTATATTTCATCCCATATCATCTCATTTCATTAAATTTCATCCCAGTTGATTAATGTCTCAAATTAATCATCTTCATTTCATTTCACTCCAAATTATCATTTTTCATACAATTAAGAAATTAAAGTAAAATAAGACATGACTTAAAGGTCTTAGTTACCAGGTCATAAAATCTCTTAAAAAAAAAAAAAGATGTGTTGTAAAATTACAAAACGCTACACATTGACGGTGAACAAGTAGGTACCGGTTTTTAAAAATTCTAAATTTAATTAACCCTGAAGTGGCAATGTACTTGTGTTTATTTCATTGCAAAAGTCCGCTATATTAGTTTGGACAGTGAGTGACGCGGGACCCTAACATCGCCGCGGGGGTGCGTACTTTAGATTTTTACCATTCCTGCATTCTCGACCCTACGGGTACTTGGTTATGCTAAGGTGTTAGGTGGATTTCAAAACGATAAGTGCAGGTTCGATTATTAACTGACAGTGAACATTTTTACCGCAGTCATCATACGGGTAGTAGTAATTGTTTTTCAATCTAAATTTGCTTTGGTTTTGTGAATCAGGTGGGCCGTATTCTACTTCCAAAAGTAAAAAAAGGTGCAAGTTAAATCAGTTTAGGAAATAGCCTAAATTTTTTTTTACTATGATGATTTTGTGACTTTGACTACGTAATCTTAAAATAGCTATCTTTTTTGATTTAAAGGCAAATTTCCATAAAATTAATAATTAAATGAATAAAGTCATAATTTCGTGAAGCTATCCAACGTGACTACGCAAGCTGGTTGGCGTCTGCGTAACGCTTCTCTGTCTTTTATTGTATTTCCATAAACACAGACCCTTTTTTCATCCCACGGTCGAATGAGAGAAAAAAAAATACACTTTTGTCAACGCCTTGATTGATATGGTAACCTTCCCTTGTTTTAGCAATAACCCAAAATCTTTAGTTTGTTTTTTCGACACCGCTCGTACATTTATATTTGCCGCTTCGAACAGGTTTGACATATCACTAAATTTCGTAAGAAAAATTACTATTCTCAACATTTTTATACTGGTGGCTGGGTGTTATAAATTTAAAGCTTTTTTTTTAACATTGAGTCACCGTTCATTGTATCGGGGTATTGTTCGTTTTTTTTTTTTTTTGCGATGTATTTTATAGTTCGGTTTACCTGTTCTAGGCGCCAGTGGTTGTGACATTTATGGGCAGGATATTGGGACACAATTAATGTCGATATTAATAACGAGGAAACAAAGCCGTGGGAGTCCATAAATTCATACGGACAGTTCGTATCGTAGGCAAGCGAGGACCAGTTCTTGTCAAAATATTTTTTGTGCCCCTAAAATGTTGATCACCTTTATTATTTAGTTTTCGGGCTCGTCCAATAAGCACGTGATGTTCGTGATTGTTAAGTCGGCAGCGTCTCCTAAATAACAGAGGCCCGTATAATCGAATCAGATGACATAATAAATGGATATCGATTGAGTAGGAGAACGCGCTCGATTTCACGCGGTAAGCGGGGAGAATCGATTGGCGGGACCCTGTACGTGTCCTCATTCATGAGCAACGGGAGCACCGTAGCCTGTCCTGCTTAATCTCTCAAACTGCTTAATATCTCAAACGTATTACAATACATAAACTAATAACTGAGAAATTTCAATTTAAATTGTTCAATTGATCGTTGGAAGTACCTTACTGATTTTTTAATACATCATTTTCGATCGATCGTGTATGGAAAAGCATTTTATTTATTTAATTTTTATTGCTTAGATGGGTGGATGAGTTCACAGCCCACCTGGTGTTAAGTGGTTAATGGAGCCCACATACATCTATAACGTAAATGCGCCACCCACCTTGAGATATAAGTTCTAAGGCCATTTTTTAATTTTTTTATTGGTTAGATGGGTGGACGAGCTCACAGCCTACCTGGTGTTAAGTAGTTACTGAAGCCCACATACATCTATAACGTAAATGCGCCACCCACCTTGAGATATAAGTTCTAAGGTCTTTTTTTATTGGTTAGATGGGTGGACGAGCTCACAGCCCACCTGGTATTAAGTAGTTACTGGAGCCCACAGACATCTATAACGTAAATGCGCCGCCCAGCTTGAGATATAAGTTCTAAAGTCTCAAGTTTAGTTACAACGGCTGCCGCACCCTTCAAACTGAAACGCATTACTGCTTCACGGCAGAAATAGGCGGGTGGTGGTACCAACCCGTGCGGACTCACAAGAGGCCCTACCACTAGTAAAGCATACAATAAATTCTTAATATTGTTTCTGTTTTAAAACGGAACATTTCTCCTGTAACTGTGATCGGTTCTCAAGTGTGCGTTGTTATTTATCGGTAGCGGCAGACTGCAGTGTCGACGTCTTTGCTGATTTAATGCCTTAAATTGTAGAGCTTCAGATTACAGTGGCTATCATAAAGATTTACATTCGCGTAATCAAGATGTTTTTACGCACTGCTTTAAACTTTCACGGCTATTTACACTACACATACTATTATTTGACGGATTCTTAGCAAGTTTTTCACAGCTCACGAGCTCCCGATATTTCGGCGATGTTGCAAACGCCACAATCACTGGTAGATTGCAAACTGCGGGTAGGATGTTAGGAGTAGATAAATTGGCCTACCTTCTCGCTAGTTCGTTTTATGGTCTTAGCCACAGATAGAATATTAGCCATAGAAACTATGATCTGTGGTCTAAGCAATGGAACTCGAAGAGTCGCTCCGACAATGATCGCTCCCTCGCTCCCAAATATGTTTTTACTCATGACACAACCGACTTTATATGAATATTTTACTTATTTATTTATAGTGTAGATAGGTAAATGACTTCATAGCTCAAGCTTACCCCGGAGCCTATATACATCTTAATGCGAATGCCGCCATCCGACATGAGACGCAATGTCCAAATCCCAAGTGCTGTTACACTCTTCAACATAATTCTTCGCATAACTTCTTCTCAGTAGGAATAGTCTCGTAGGATAGTGGTTTAAACCCATGCATCCACCCTCACACCTACAATTGCATTCATTTATATTGAACGTATTTTATAATCGTACTAGCTGACCCGGCAGACTTCGTAGTGCCTTAATCAATAAATAAAATACCTAAACTTTTGTATAAAATTAACTTAAAACAAACAAAAGGAATCCGTCCGACGGGGGACACATCAAAGGGACAACAAAATTGTTATTTTTATTTAATTCCGAGCATTTTCATATTTATCTACCTTTTAAACCTTCCCTGGACTTCCACAAATAATTCAAGACCAAAATTAGCCAAATCGGTCAAGCCGTTCTCGAGTTTTAGCGAGAGTAACGAACAGCAATTCATTTCTATATATAGATAACTAGAGTTTTTAGGTCATTTTCCTGTGTTCAAAGAATGTCGTTTTATTGTCCGTTTCGAATGTAATAATTAAAAATACTTAAGCAAGCGTTTGAATGGCATCGGGGACAAGCAAACTACCGTATTACGTTATAATCTGGATTAAGCCTCGTTCTAACTGACAGACGGGTAAGTGCTCCGCTACCGAACATGACGCAACAACAAAACCAAAAGGCAAGCTAATAAATAATGCGATGCGCCCGCGCGTATTCACTTCCTCTCGACAATTAACATAGCAGGAAGCGCGGGCTGTCATTAACCCGTCAGCGTTCGGTAGCACCAAATGTTCGAAAAAGCATTACTCGAATCACGGTTTACACTCGCCACCAATGTAATTAGGATCCGAATGCTTTATAAATACAAATAAATAAAAGTAGCGGTCCGAAGTGGCAGCCCGCAATTTAACTGTGCGTACTGACTACGTTCGACTCAAATTGTCGGGTTGAGCTTGGTGTCTTACTGACTAATGACTCGGCTCGCTCACAACACAAACACGCTTTTGTAATCATATTGAATCAGTTCAGTTTTCAATTATTATTTACGGAATGAACATATGTGGGTCGCGGTGACGGTAACTATTTTTTAATTTAAACAATTAATTATAAATGATGGTCCTACTAGATTATTCGTGCCTTTAAAGGTAAATTTTGTATTTATGTAACTACTAGCTTTTGCCCGCGACTCCGTCCGCGTGGAATAGTTACTTTGGCATAGCGCTAAATTTTACCCCCACTTCATTTACGTAGAAAGTGAAAATATTTTTGAATTATAGAATGTTAAGGAAGCTCTTTAAACCCCTATTTTGAAACATTCAAATAAATTTGAGTTAACTTTTACGCGATCATCATCATCATCATCATCAGCCTGCGGCAGTCCACTGCTGGACATAGGCCTCCCCCAAAGCTCGCCACTGAACCCGATCTTCGGTTCTACGCATCCAGTTACGGCCAGCTGCCTTGCGCAGGTCGTCGCTCCATCTAGTAGGAGGGCGTCCTACACTACGTTTGCCGGTTCGCGGTCTCCACTCTAGAACACGTCTACCCCAACAGTTATCGGTTCTGCGACATATGTGACCAGCCCACTGCCACTTCAGCTTACTAATTCTGCGAGCTATATCGATCACTTTGGTTTTTGCCCGAATGACCTCATTGCGTATTTGGTCTCGCAATGACAAATCAAGCATAGCTCGCTGTGTAACTTTTAGTTGGTGGACTAGTCGCACAGTCAGCGTCCACGTTTTGGCTCCGTAGGTAAGCACGGGTAGGACGCACTGATTATAGACCTTTGTCTTCAGACATTGTGGTATGGGCGACGAAATGACCTGACGAAGCTCCCCGAACGCTGCCCAGCCCAACTGAATCCTTCTGGTCACTTCCTTCTCAAAGTTGTTTCTACCTAGTTGTAGGGTCTGTCCCAGGTAGACATACTCTTCAACAACTTCGAGAGGTGTACCATCAACATCGATTGGTCTCGGAATGACGTTTTCGTTAAACATTACCTTGGTTTTATCCAAGTACGTTCCAAGGCCAACCCGTTGGGATACAGTATTGAGGCTGTGCACCATTTCTTGTAGGTCCTGCAGTGATCCCGCCGTGATGACGATATCATCGGCAAAGCGAAGATGCGAGATGTACTCGCTGTTTATGTTAATGCCCCGTCCGTTCCAGTCCAGAGTCTTGAAGACGTCCTCTAGTGGGTTTGTAAGCAGTTTCGGAGATATAATACCCCCCTGTCTTACACCTCTGCGCAACTGGATTGGTCTGGTCTTTCTGTACTTGGACAGTCATTGTAGCGGCATCGTACAGGCATCTTAGTGCATCGATGTATCGCCAGTCAGCTTGACACCGCTGCAAAGATTCCAGAACAGCCCAGGTCTCGATCGAGTCATAGGCTTTCTCGTAGTCCACAAACGCCAGACATAGTGGCAGATTATATTCTTCAGTCTTCTTTATAATCTGCCGAACTGTGTTAATGTGGTCCACGGTACCAAATCCTCTTCGGAATCTTGCCTGCTCCGGAGGCTGGAAGTCGTCAAGTCTCTGAGTAAGACGATTCGTTATGACTCTCGAAAACAATTTGTAGACGTGGCTCAGGAGCGAGATGGGGCGATAATTCTTTAAAAGTGCTTTATCTCCTTTCTTAAAGAAAATGACAACTAAGCTCCTGCTCCACGCCTTCGGAGTTCTACCGGTAAAGAGGACAGTGTTAAAGAGCTTCTGGAGTTCCCTAATAACAGGAAGACCTCCTGCTTTCAAGGGCTCAGAAGTAACACAATCCTCGCCTGGGGCTTTTCAGTTTTTAAGATTTTCAAGAGCCATCCCGATCTCGTCCACACTAATCTGTGGCAGCTCGTCGGTGTAGTGGCGGGATAGTGTGGCTCGGACATCTGCTGGGTCAGAGATAGGCTTGGTTGTTTTAGAAGTAAAGAGGCCTCCGTTTACGCGATCGAGAAGTTAAGAACTCGCACTAAGCACACTGGACACTCTTTGTAATACAATGATACCGTTTCTAAAACTGCGATGCATTTTCTAGGCTCAAGAATAAATTAATGAATCATTGTTGCACTTCAAGCTCTAGTAAGCTACTTATTTCTCCATTTCTTATTTCTGTTTTTTTATATCGCTTTTAATAAATAGATGTTGAGATTGTAAGATTACAGATTCAGTTATCAAGTGTTATGTTGGCAATCGTTAAGTAAATATATAATACATATAATACAAAATATATAATGTAATACTATACTGAAATAGTAGTGTGATTTTAACTTTGAATCAACGGTATTTGCTGTATCGCCGGTGAAATAGGTCGTTTTGTCAATGTGTTGTGTCGTCCCACGCACGCTGTGTTCAAGCCACTGGCTTAGTTAGGTGCCCGGTCATTTCCGTATCTCTCTTAATACAAGTTACTGAACGTAACTTAAACTATCACCTACCTTACTATGAAAGCCTGTTGTTCTAAGTTCTATATGATGATTACTTGTATTTTACCACAACAACAATATTTCAGTATATTTTATGATGCAGAAAGAGCGTTGTAAAGTTGGGAATATACAAGCTGGCAAACGCTGTGGCATACAATACATTTGTATGTATCGTTCGATCGCGGCGGATCGCGTAATTGACGCAATCCGATATTATCCCCGATGTAAGATCACACATCGAGATCCGATAGCCTTATCGGAAGCGACATTGCTTGTCTGCGTGAAATGCTTAATGAGATTTAAATTAGCATAATTCGGTATTTGAGTTTATTTGATTCGTCATTTTATGCATGTTCGGTGGTTATCTGTTAAATTTTACATTGATTTTAATCTCAATCAAAACTAACATTAGCTTGTTAAGTACATCAGGATTAATGCTTCATTACGGTTGCGTTGTTTCAGAATTAACAGAAATTTGAAAATCAGAACGAATTTAAAAAAAAATCGGCCGTATAATGTTAATAAGTTAATAACATCAAAACGAGTCTTGTGGCTAATATATTTAAGTGTGACTCTGTTTTTACTTGCCGGGAAGATAAACGGCTGCTATGTTTTATATGGAGTGATCATTGTCCGAGCGTGTTAAAGACCGGTCGGACGCGGCTTCGTAACGAGCGTTCGGAGCCTTTGGTATACAATAGACCTTTTAGCGTCATGCGGTCGCACGTCAATCCAGGGAGACGCGACGAGACGCTGCATCATGAACAATCACCTTTATTACATTTCTTATGGATAATACAGTACATCTAGAACACATCCCTGCGCTTATAAATCGGCCAATCTGTTTTTTTTTTATAGGATTTTATGACCTGGTAACTAAGACCTTTAAGTCATGTCTTATTTTAATTTATATTCTTAATTTTACGAAAAATGATAAAATGGAGTGAAGTTAAATTTATTTATTCATTTTATTTAATTTAATAAACAGTTAATAAACCACCGTTATTATACATCTAAACCTAAAGAAACACTAAATAGACAAAATGAATCAAATCACACAAATTCACTCCTCGCGTTTCCGCCAAAAAATCCAATATGTTTTGTTTTCGTTGCTGTTCTATATACTTTGCTTTAGCTTGCGTGATGGCTTAGGTAGCGGTGGAAATTATGTAGCTGCAATATTATTATTTAAGTTACGCAAAGTAATATAATTAATGTATTTATTTGGTTTCACGTTCAAGCGTCGAACAAAAAATAAGGAGAGTGAGCCCGGTTCGTATGAAAATAAAACATATCACGAAAGTGACGTGTGTCCGGCGTCACTTACCAGTGCTGGGATGATGTGACAGCCCTTGCCGATCCGAACTCATTTTACATTTAAAAATTTAAAAAAATAAAATAGAACACCGGATCAAACAAAAAACAATAAAAATTCGAATCTGCCCCATTGTGTTCACGTTACGGAAAAATTTAAATGACTGAACGTTGGCCGCTTTTTTGAGAGTCGGAATCTCGGATTCGGCGTTTAAATACATACGGTTTCACGGTTTAGCGCCATGTTTTTTTCCGTTTTCTGAACATTCGGACGCGTTGCGATGCAGCAGATTTTGCGCGATTAAGCCGCGGTGGTCGATAGAGTAAGTTGTTAGTGTTAACGATCTAAATCGTTCGTAAGCACCTCTGTCGACCATGTTTTATGCGAGCACTCTCACGACTTGCCGCCACGACTTGCTTAATAATATTATTATTTGACATTTATGAATTTATTAACATAGACGATGATGGCCTGAAGCTAGCACCAACAAATTATGTCGCCATAACTTTTAAACGTTAATAAAATTAATGTGCGGTGGCTTTTTGTTAACGTTGTTGGAGTAGGGAGAATCGACCGCAGATATTTAGAGTGGCAATATGAATGTATTTATTCAGAGATGAGAGCGGCCTCCGCCTAACAATGCTACGCTTGTTGCTGCCGCCTCGCTCGCGTCTAGGGTTGTCTACTTTAGATGCACTTAAATAATAAACTTAAATCAGTAACTAATTATTATGTTATATTTCGTAACGAACAAATATTACTGACCACTAAGGTTATCTATTCAAATGAAACAAATTGATGAATTAATTGTTTATCCATTGTCAGGATTTTGATAGAATCTATTATAATGTTTATAACGCTTTAGAACTTATGCGGTGCTTATGAGAATACATGTGGTCAGATTTTAGGGTTCAGTATGAAAAGGAATATTAAAAAAAAATATTGGTCTCTATACAATATAAGAATGTATGAACCCTAGTGTTCATGTCATTGAATCAGGGTTGACACGGCAGCCTGGTGGTCCGCGCGTCAACGCACGCGTGCGCGCTACACCGTCCGCATGTATACCAACCCTGCGGATTTGCATATAAGTGCCTTGTTAAAACACACCATAAAATAATAGGCATTTTTGTACTTATTCTGCCAATTTGAAATTTTATTAATACTTGAATGTTTTTCCAAAGAATTCCAAAGTATTGTAATAATTATATTAAGTAAATTAACAAGTAAAAAAGCTATTTAAAGTCGAACAATAAATATGGAAAGAGGGACCTTTTTTGATGAACTTTCAATAAAAAAGAGCGTAATTTTGTTCTAGCTATTTAAGAATGCTCATATGAATTAATCGACTTTACTAATATGTGTATTGTTTTATTTTAATTTTGCGAGATGCACAAAGAATTAAAATACTATTACTATTCGATTTCGTGTTTCATATTTTTATATATATTATTTAAAATTTTGATTACTTTATAGTCGTGATCGGGCATTTTAAAATGGTTTTTACTTCCCGCGTATTCTGAAGAATACTTCAATACAAATCGATTCACGGCCCGGTTTCTGTGTAGTGATTTCCAGAGCCCATAGACACATAGAATTAGGGCTAGCGAAATGTTTAAGCTGTAACGCAAAGTCTGAGCGCAGATCTTCTTAGCGGCAAGAACAGACGGGACAATGGTATCGACTAATGGCAACACGCCCTAATTAGCTGTAATAATTACCTTGTTTTTTAATAGTGTTTTTTTACAACATAAAATTCGTCTCATTACGGAAGTCACTCTTGATGAATGATTAGGTAAATCATTATATATATGTATTTGTTTCAGTCGACCGCATTGACCTATAAATTAAATGTATGTTCACTAGTAGGTACCTATAATATAAATTTTTTATATATGCTAACACATTTAATAATAAACGGAGATTATACGACCCGCGTAACGAAAGAATATGCTAAAACATAATACTTATGACCGTAAAATGTCTTCATGATGGCATATTATATTATAGATATATGTAAGTCTAGTTAATTCGTAATTCAACAAAGCGAATTCAAATCCAATTCATAAAACATTTAGAATCGAACAATGTCAAATGTTTGCTCATTTTGGTTCTTACCACACAAACCCTACCATTGTCCCGAGCGCGTATAAATCGGTAGAACATCCCACGTCGACAGGTATATTTGAGTCGTCGATATCCTTCGATAATTAATCCGTATTGTTAACTGAAATGGACCACCCTTGTTTGCCGATTTAGTGCTTTTAAATGTTTTCGTTTGTTTTTTGTTTTCATTTACAAACATTGTTTGTGTGCACGTGCTTGAGAACGAGCTTTTGGCGTTCGATATCAGAAATGGTTACAGAGTCGATGCCAGAGTCAGTAAAGGTATGTAAATGTCAAACAGCGATGATATGTGTCGGATACGTAAGTATCTGAAGACAGCGTCAGAACGATTCTTTGAGAAAGCGGTGCGGTGCGATATCGTGGCCGCCGTTAATTGTGTCCCTGACCCAGATGCCCGGATAGCGAAAAATTTTCTCTCGAATCCTCTCGATCGACTCTCGGTACTTTTAGGCATTCCAAGCATCAGTTAACGTTCTCGTCGAACTGGTCGAATGTAACAAAGAGTTCGACGTGTGACCTAACTCGTTACTGGGGTAGGTGGGAGCTAATTTATCGAGGTTGAGCCCCGCGAGCCCGCCAACTAGTCACTAGAGCCAGAATAGTCCCTTGAGAGTACTGGCATATAAGTGAGCAAAAAAAAAATTAACAGAAAATACTTCGATGATTGTATTCACGGATGTTTGAAAAAAACAGCATTACAATTATTGTCAAAACTAAATTCTTGAAAGTTTACCGCTGTTTCAGTTTCTTTTAGTGTATGAGCTAAAGATATGATGAACGCATGAACGCATATTACGAACTAGTACCTACATGACTTATAATGGCACTTTATCTGTCTGTCAAATACCAATCTAAAAATACAATTTTCGTGTAATATCCTTGTTTTTTAAGACATAAAAAATTCTTTAATTTTACAATAGCTTGCAGAATATTTTAGGCTATAATGCTAACACCTTACACGATTAAACTGCAATAATTGGAATTCCGTTTCACGTTAGTTCGAATTTCTCATGTCATTAGTTAGACTTATAGCCTATGCAACGACAATGCAACAATACATTCTTCAACTATTAAGCTACCGATCCAATTCAATTGTAATTAACGAAATATATAAAAATCTATGTGCTTATATAGACTTCGAAATGGCTGGTTTAATTTTGATGAGATTTTTAGAAAGTCTTTGTATTAGCCTGGCGGATGATTCCGTGAAATTCGGTAGTGATCATTTCAATAGCCAGAATAGCGGGCGGGCTTGACTATAATGAATATTTAAGAAAACGGTAATAATAAAGTTTTATTATTGTTCTTATCAATTCAGCATCGAGTTAAGGTGTTTTAGGCCGATACATCATCCAAGTGTCGTAAAAACTCGAATAACTTTTACCAACTTAAATTCAATGTCGGGTCGTTTCACGGTCGCTTGGAACCCGCGGAGTTTAGTATCAATTAATTAGTAAGTAAATGTGTTACAGCCGATAGAAAAATATACCATTAAGAATGCAATTGAAAATTAGCAATTTTATAACCTTTTTATGATCGAGACTTAATTTATGACTTTATCAATTGATGATTTATTACACACATTAACGGTAAAACGTTTCAGTTAAAATATTCTGCTGTTAATTTTATTATTTATTTATAAAACTTAGATGAGATATATTTGAATTGTTAATTTCTTTGTATCGTCATACAGGGTTTAACGGTATAACAAGCGATAAAATATTTAAGGAAAAAGTAACTGGGAACGCGTTAGCATATTAGTAAACTTAAAATTACTCTGTGATAGATTCAGCGAAGCACTTCTGTTGCTGGTGTTACTGTTAGCAAAGTCTCTTAGATTGAGCCCCGTGAGTTCACCTACTAGTCACTGCATAGCTGGAATAGCCCCTTAGGCTACCATAGAATAGGTAGAATTTTTTTTTTCTTAGAGGGATTGTCGAGCTCACAGCCCACCTGGTGTTAAGTGGTTGCTGGAGCCCATAGACATCTGCAATGTAAATGCGCCACCAACCTTGAGATACAAGTTCTAAGGTCTCAGTATAGTTACAACGGCTGCCCCACCCTTCAAACCGAAACGCATTGCTGCTTCACGACAGAAATAGGCGGGGTAGTGGTACCTACTCGTGCGGACTCACAAGAGGTCCTACCATCAGGAAAATATATCTACTTAAAAATTTTAGCCAACCCGCGTCATTTTCACCTACTTCAACAATACGTTTGGCTTTTTATTATACATAAGTCATTGGGCATGAAAATAATATGGATTTTTTTAAATATTATTCTTTAAAGTATCTTGTACCTATTGAAGTCTTAAACGTTGAGCGTAATTTATCATTTCGTAATAATATTTTTTTAAATTACTCGTACTTTTCGTTTTGTAAGTAAATATCAGTTATATACATTGTCATCCTTTCTACTATCACCTGTTTCTGTAAAAAAAAAAAAAAATAGAATACAAAGAAACTAAAGTGTACGTTTTTTTAAATGAAATAAATAAATTGTCTATTCTGAACAGCAAAATAAGGTTAGAGTTGTTTATTGTCGCAAGCGATGCTAAGTGTGGCGATAAAGAAAATGCCATCCACCTCGGGCGACCCCGGGGCCACCTGCCCTTGTACCTTTGTACGAAATACGACTTCGCTGACTAACTAATGTTTAGAGATTAAAAAGAAAAAAAAGAAAGGTAGTGTTTTATTGCCGTCAGAGACAATCACGTAAAGTAGACCGCTTGAATAGGGATTGATTACTTTTCGTTTTCACATCTTTTCGAAAACGGTTGCATTAAATATATTGTGGATAAAATGTCCTGTACAAACAGTGTTAGATTCATACTAGAAATAATTTGCATTTGTACTTGTAGTTTGCACAAGTATGCGAATTTTACAATACATTGAAGACGTATAATTATTTACGAATGTCCATCTCAACAAAAACAAAATCCTGTTATCCAAGCGTCTATTAAACTTAATAAAAAAAAACATTTAACAACATCCCAAATCACGAACCGCTTGAAAAAAAAAACAAACATAATTTTCGATCCGGATTTATTGACCTTACCACAGTAGCTTCGCTCATCTAAGTACTGGCATCAATCAAGTTTCGAAGTGGATAGAGCTGAAGTCAATCATAGGCCTCTCATTACGACGCTCGGACGGGCGGCACTCGTAGAGGAATTATTAAAAATGTACAAGTCAACATTATGTCGGGCCGAATGAGAAGATGTCAGGATGACGCGCGTGCGTCGACTACCGAACTTCATGGTGATGACCTTCAAGCCTAATTCGGGGAGGCTCTGTGCTTTACGCACGTGTAAACTTATTTGAGATTGTTTTGTTTTAACGATTTTAATTTATTCATGGTCCCATAAGACTGGAAATATTAATAATACCCTGCCTATTTCTGCCGTGAAGCAGTAAAGCGTTTCGGTTTGATGGGGTGGGGCAGCCGTTGTAACTATACTTGAGACCTTAGAACTTATATCTCAAGGCGGGTGGCGCATTAACGTTGTAGATGTCTATAGGCCCCAGTAACCACTTAACACCAGGTGGGCTGTGAGCTCGTCCACCCATTTAAGCAATTTTTATTTATTTATTAGAAAACATAGAAAAATATACGACGAGGAGAATAAACTTCAAAACGCTGTTACGGTTGGTGCAGTTATTAAAAATACATTTCAACAACATCCGGCATTTTGAATACAGCTGTGAAATTAACTATAAAAGAAAAATCGAAAACAATCGACTAAATTTCTCATATATAGCATGAAACTCTCCAAAACAAAAACAAAAAACTATGAAGCTATTTGTGTTAAAGTCAAAATTGTTAGAAAAGCAATATGGGTGAGCTGTCGTGTGTGGCCTTAAAATAGGGCAAGTGCACCGACATTTTGGACACCGTTCAGTTTAATGGTTGTCTACTTTTGAGCTTCTCACATTTTAAATGCAGTGACAGAATATTAATGCTCGCATTCCGATCGCGGAGCTTGCTTACTGCGGTGGGAAATAATATCGAAGCGACAGGACTTCTAGGAAGCACTATTCGTTTTTTAGTGAGGCACGAAGATAAAAAATGCGATGATTTAACTCTTTATTTTCCGATGTAACATGAACGTATCTTTAGCCAGTCTCCTTATCGTTTAAATTAACCAATTATTTAGTTTACTGCATCCCCGATAAGTAATCGAAAGCTGTATCAAAAACTCCTGCACACCCAGCGTAATAACGCATGTGCGCCCTCAAAATTAAATTTTAACAAGGTATTAATTAAAAAAAACTAAAGCGAAATATCTTTAAAATTTTCTCAGGACGCGCTCAACCCCCTTCTTTTTGTATTATTTTTAATTCATTTTATTCGGTGCTGGCGGAGCGGTCGGTCCGCCCACCGGTGATTTAAAATTTTGATTTATAGACGCGCGCGCAGTCTGGCTGCCCTAGCGCACACTCGCGGTAATTATAAATATGACGCGGTGCTAAACTGTGCGAAATGACCCGATGACCCCGCTCCAATGTTCGCATTGTAGGCACTAAGCATTCGCACAACATTTATTTATTACATTAATTTATTATACATTTATTTAGGGATTTTAAAATTAAATTAAACAAAAGCAAACGTGTTATGATGAGACGAGATTTGTTTGAATGTTGATGAGTTTGAATGTTTTGGGTTTTCTCGAAATCTTCATACTTTATCGTTCGTAAAAATTTATACAGGTGTAGAATTGGTAAAACGGAACGTATGAAAAGAGTGTGGAACGGATCGTTAATATGTGAGTGAGAGAAAACGGAAAGAAAGGGAGAAGAGAATGACAGAGAAAAGAAAGATGGCGAAGACGGTTAAAAAATTAGCAAGGCGTAATAAAAGCGTTAATTAATTTTTAATTATTATTATAACAGAAGATTTTGAAATAGTGTAAATTTTATTTTATGCGCTGCGATCTCTTTTCAACACAGGTAAGCTGTTTGGTATGAAACAGTCGTTACTTTGAGAAGGAATGCAATCTCTATATATAAAAATGAATTGCTGTTCGTTAGTCTCGCTAACACTCGAGAACAGCTGGACCGATTTGGCTAATTTTGGTATTGAATGATTTGTGGAAGTCCAGAAAAGGCTTAAAAGGTAGATAAATATGAAAATGCTCGGAATTAAATAAAAATAACAACTTTGTTTTTCCTTTGATATGTCCCCCATCGGACGGATTCCTTTTGTTTGTTTTAAGTTTATTTTATACAAAAGTTTAGGTCTTTTATTTATTGATTGAGACACTACGAAATTTTCCGGGTCAGTTAGTAATAAATAAAAACGATCGGATAGTTTCTGAGTCAAACTCAAAAATACATCTATACTAATATTATAAAGAGGAAAGATTTGTTTGTTTGTTTGTTTCGAATAGGCTCCGAAACTACTGGACCGATTTGAAAAATTCTTTTTCCATTAGAAGCCGACATTGTCCCTGATGAACATAGGCTACTACTTTTAAAAAAAAAATTTTTTATTTTTTTGGTTTCATGTGTGTTTTAATGTTTCCGAAGCGAAGCGAGGGCGGGTCGCTAGTATTATTATAAATTTGAATATGAATATTATAATTATGAATTTGATGCAGGTGGCAATGGACCGGTCGCACTGGAAATCTATTGGAGAGGCCTATGTTCAGCAGTGGACGGCGATAGGCTGAAATGATGATGATGATGATGATTATAAATTTGTGTAATTAGTGGAAGATTGTATTTTACACAGGTCATCATCCAGCTTATTTCTGCCGCAAATCAGTCATGCGTTTCAGTTTAAGTTTAGTTTAATTTCAGTTTAGAGCATTCAATAGGTTTTAATAGTACGATAAAATATAAGTTTAACCTGCAAAAATATATTTAATTCCAATTTTATTTTAAGCCTATATACACAATGCGATAATCAGATTATAAATTATATTATGTAGAGTTAAATCAATGTTGCGTCCTAGTAATCACCTGGTGGGTAATATAACGAAATTGCTATGAAAGCGAAATTCGCAATTGCCGCAAGTAGATACGATTCCTATACAACTGTCGGATCAGCAAGTGAAGTCTGCTGAAGGGCAGGTGTCCCGGTCTTTACGATGTACGATGCAGCTTTTACTTAGCTCCGGGCAATCGATACGCACCTGTTTCATTTGATTAATTACACTTCATAATCGCCCTGTCATATAATTCTATCACTACGCACACTCACGTAACTACTAACCATTTTAGTGCTGAGCTTATTCTCACACATATTTTCCTTCAAAAAAAAGGACCTTATAAGAAAACTTTAAAAAAAAAAATGATACAAAAATCAATGCTAAATTCATAGAAAAGTTTATAAATGTTAGTTATTAAAGACGTTATAAATGCGCGTGCTAAGATACGTCCCTTTTTTTAACATACCTATGCTGATAGCCTTGAGAGGTTATTTCAGCTTCGCCCTAACATGTTAGGGCTACATGTAGGTGAGCTCACGGGGCTCAAACCGGAGTTTTGCTAGCACTGGTCCTAGCAAGAGCAGTGATTCGCAGAATCTACCACCGGATCGGAAACGCGACCCACTGAGAATATCCGACGAGAACCTCAGTGGTCTGTGTCTGAGTTAATTCGCTCGTCGAACCCTTCGTCGCAAGCGATGGGTTCGACGAGGACGATGACCGGTGCTTGTTGTACCTAAAAGCACCGTTAATGGCTCAATCACGATTCTGCAGGATAGCCGTCAGAGCGCCATGGTTCCTTAGGAATGTGGATCTCCACGATGAACTGGAGCTCGACTCATTTAGTAAGTATCTACAGTCGGCATCGCTGCGCCCTTTTGAGAAGGTGGCACGACATGAGAACCCTCTCATCGTAGCCGCTGGAAATTACATACCCGACCCAGTAGACCGAATGGTAAACCGTCGACGTCGCCCAAAGCACGTCATTACGGATCCTCCTGATCCATTAACGGTGCTTTTAGGCACCACAAGCACCGGTCACCGTCCTCGTCGAACCCGTCACTTGCGACGAAGAGCTCGACGAGCGAACTAACCCATAGACATAGCCCACTGAGTTTCTCGCCGGATCTTCTCAGTGGGTCGCGTTTCCGATCCGGTGGTAGCTTCTGCGAAGCACTGCTCTTGCTAGGGTCAGTGTTAGCAACTCTCCGGTTGAGCCCCGCGAGCTCACCTACAAACATTAGGGCGAAGCTGAAATAGCCTCTCAAGGCTATCAGCATAGGTAGGAAAAAAAAAACCGTTAATGGATCGGGAGGATCTGTAATGACGTGTTTTGGGCGACGTCGAATACGTCCGTACAGGTCGATATCTAATACTTAGAATTAGACTCCGAAAATAGTCTGTATTCCAACGCTTCGCACTTTATACGCATTAATAGAGAGTATCTATCGACCGTCGTCGAGTGTCGATCTATCGACGACTCGCACTCGAAGGGATAAATATTGTGAAACGTATAATATAATGACGCCCTGTATCATGTGTACCAAACTGCATCATCGTGAGAATTTCTGGTGATTATAATACGCAGTATTGTTAGAAATTATAATTAAGTGTTTTTCAACGATTAACCATTGTCAACTATTATCACGACACCTCATTCAGGCAATGAGACGGTCATTACGCTTTCACCTTGGTAAGTTGCATTACGTAGATAATATGCAAGGCTGAAGATAAAAGATTAAATTTCAGTTCGAATTGTAAATGTTAATTTTATTTTTTCATTTAGATATCATTCGTGACTCAGTGTCATATCTAACTACTTCTACTTTTACTTCTCAAATCCTATTACTTCGTAGTATTTTATTTGGATTTCGCGAGGAGTTGTAGACTATATAAATAACTAAAACTACTTTTTTTACCTTAGACTAAATCTCGCGTGTTTTATTTTCCAATTTTCATGGTCACGGAGGACTAATTCTTCGTTATTTCGACGAGATAGGCCCAGGGAACACGGGGTGGTCGTATTTTATTTGTGGAAACGCCCGTAATGTCCTTCGCCATTGAATGCAAATTCACACGTTACAAGAAGCGTTTCGAAGTAGAATTACGAACGTTTAGCCGCCCTGGGAGCATAATTTCAACTTTGTAATTCTACTCGATTCGCGGTTCTGTTGTCGTAATTTAATGTGAATTTATTCCATTTTAAAACAAATGCACGAATTATTTTGTGCACCTGTTACAGTCCTTGCGGGTCGAGTGAAACTTATTTGGTACTTAAATCACGTATGATGGTTCATTAAATTTGACTTGGATTGCTGTCATACGGTATGAGCTTAAGTACCGAGTTTATATTTTAGTCGCAATTTAGTTTTTTTTCAAATGAGTCACTACGCCGCCTTCAGACTTGTTGAACTTGTTTACTGGTGGTAGGACCTCTTGTGAGTCCGTGCGGGTAGGTATTACCCCCCTGCCTATTTCTGCCGTGAAGCAGTAATGCGTTTCGTTTTGAAGGGTGGGGCAGCCGTTGTAACTATACTGAGATCTTAGAACTTATATCTCAAGGTGGGTGGCGCATTTACGTTGTAGATGTCTATGCTCCAGCTCCAGTCTAGGCTCCAGTAACCACTTAATACCAGGTGGGCTGTGAGATCGTCCACCCAACAAAGCCAAAAAAAAAAAAACTCAACTATATTGAAACTATGAAAACGAATAAACGCTTGCTTTGCTGCAGAAATACACAGGTAGCTTATATCGTAACTACGAGTTGATAGAAGCCCTATCTCCCATGCATCAGTCCGCTGAGTTTCTCGCCGGATCTTCTCAGCGAGTCGCAATTCCGATCCGGTAGTAGATTCATTCGCGAAGCAGCTGCTCTTGAGTTGTTAGGTTTCCTTTGGAGGCGCTCGGGTAGCTGTTAACAAATCCCACCCCTGTTCTGGTGAAAGTGGGAAGACCTCCGGGCCACCCGTAATCCCTTAATCATAAAAAAAGAAGTCCTATCATAAGCCATCATAATCTAACCAAACCTCATTTGGTTTAAGCGTTCTTTTGTCTTTATTATTAATTTACTGTGATGCATACGGATAGTTAAAACAGTCTTGGTATTTTGCGTGGATTGGTGAAGCAGTCCACGGCCCATTTCGTAGTAAGTGGTTACCGGGGCCAATAGATCTTACAACGCGAATGCCCCACCCATTTCGAGACTTGATAGTGAAATCTCAATTGTAATAAAGTTAGGTCTACCTTTCATACCGAAACGAATGATTGCTTCGCGGCAAAAATAGGTAGGGGGAACCATGCGGGCATACAATACGTCCTATGGCTGGTAAAGTCGGCCATTGTTGACGCTGGTACAATTAAATACTCACTGACTTATACTCTAGTGAATCCTTTTGGCGCACAGTGGTGCTACCTAAGGTAGTCAGAAAAGCTGTTTTAATGTTTCACAACTGTCAGAATCTGCTTACCACTATAAAAACGCTGCTAGTTGACTCCAGAAATAAACTTGAAGTCTTTTTTTTTTATTGCTTAGATGGGTGGACGAGCTCACAACCCACCTGGTGTTAAGTGATTACCGGAGCCCATAGATATCAACAACGTAAATGCGCCACCCACCTTGTGATATAAGTTCTAAGGTCTCAGTATAGTTACAACGGCTGCCCCGCCCTTCAAACCGAAACGCATTACTGCTTCACGGCAGAAATAGGCGGGGTGGTGGTACCTACCCGTGCGGACTCACAAGAGGTCCTACGACCAGTAATTACGCAAATTATAATTTTGCGGGTTTCATTTTTATTACACGATGTTATTCCTTCACCGTGGAAGTCAATCATGAACATTTTTCAAGTACGTATTTCATTAGAAAAATAGGTACCCGCCTGCGGGATTTGAACACCGATACATCGCTAGATACAAAAGCACCGGACGTCTTATCTTTTAGGCCACGACGACTGTTAGAAGTCTCGATTGAAATAGCAGAATGTACTGTATTAAATGTTATTTCATAGAAAAGGTCAACATACGGTCACACCAGTGTCGGATGAATTATTTTTAATCACACGTTTCAATTTCAATAGTAAGTTTTCTTATATACCAAAATTAAGCATCATTGTCGTTGCAATTTGTATGGATGACGTAAATAATACGAAAAAACAAATACAATTGTAAAATCTAGCTGTGAAAAAGATACAACATAAAATTCAATAAAACTAAAAAATGTACTTCAAAATTTATTGAATTTGATACTTGAATATTAATCCCGACCATGATTTAGACTTAAATAAAACACAATATTATCATCACGTTATTTTTTACGTTTATACGACACGATCGCATTTATTAAATGTGACAAGTCTGTTCACACTTTATTAATAATGGAGAATATTAATATCATTCATAAATTATGAATTCTATCATTTCCTATTATTTAAAAATTGTTCCAGAATTTATTACAATTTAATAAAACAAAATACGACGAACAATTTTCTAATTCTAATATCAACAAACTTTGTCGGAATGAAATACATTTTTTATCATTAGACTTATTTCTTATCTTTTGTATAGCAGTATTTAAAACGTATTCAGGTGTTTTACTGCCTAGTTTAACTTAGAATTATAGGATTTGCCCAAACCGTTTGCAATAAGTATTAAACATTTTAAAAATAATATCGTATTTATCAATCAGAGTTTTGCTCATTTGTCTATGCATTGTGCATGCTAATCCCCACAATGGGTAACGTTATAATATTATTTTTTATTAAGATACGCTTTAGCTAACGTTAATGTTGTATTCTTCATTCAAATAAGTTGACAGATAAAAGATAAGAATCAATTTATAACGCGTATGGAATCATAAACCCGCGCTCGTCTATTATACAGATGTTTAAGTATAAAGACATCACAGCGAGGACCTTCACCCCTGAGGTGAGCTGACGACGTTAGCTCTGATGTATAGGTATCTATTTGTGCCTACGGTTGCGATCTCACAGACCCATCGATCTCCGACCGAACACTTAGTCACGATTATCTACCATTTATCTACACTTTACTTGTTTTATGAAGTTATAAATCAAATATATCATTAATTTATCTACGTAATAACCGTGGAACGGAGCAAATGACGTCGGTGACTGCCCGTATTAAAGCGTTTTTTTTATTTATTGCTTTTGATGGGTAGACGAACTCACAGCCCACCTGGTGTTAAGTGGTTACTGGAGCCCCTTGACATTTATAACGTACTAGCGACCCGCCCTCGCTTCGCTTCGGAAACATTAAAACACACATGAAACCAAAAAAAAAAAGAAATTAAAAAAAGTAGCCTATGTTCATCAGGGACAATGTCGGCTTCTAATGGAAAAAGAATTTTTCAAATCGGTCCAGTAGTTTCGGAGCCTATTCGAAACAAACAAACAAACAAATCTTTCCTCTTTATAATATTAGTATAGAAATGCGCCACCCACCTTGAGATATAAGTTCTAAGATCTCAGTATAGTTACAACGGCTGCCCCACCCTTCAAACCGAAACGCATTACTGCTTCACGGCAGAAATAGGCAGGGCGGTGGTACCTACCCGCGCGGACTCACAAGAGGTCCTACCACCAGCTTGGAATGATTTTAATTTTTAGTTTATGAGTATGATTTGGCCGCATCAATAAAGTACAGAGAGACGTCGCCGTCGGCGTGTCGATTACGATTCGAATGTATTTCGATAGTAATCTCGGACGACTGGCGGTTTGATGTGTCAATCCGACCGAACGTCGATCGCTATCATCCGATGGCTCCTATTGGGCAACCGCCGCGCTTTGTTATCCTAACGGACTTATAAAATCCGACGGGCCATGAAACGAACAATACCGCTCGACTTTCCAAATTGTGATTTCATGAAGTGGCCCCGCAGACGTCGTCCTTTTCGATTAAAAGTAACTCGAAATGAATTTCACCAACCGTATTTCTAAATTTATATATTACTAGCGGCCCGCTCCGGCTCCGCTCGGGTCTTTAACAAAAATTTCAACGATATTTGACGTTGTTTTCTTTTTTTAAATAAAAGAACACTTATTGCGGCATAACCATAATAGTTAGACATATGCTGTCACGACACTTTTTTGTAAATTACAAAGTCGCAGTACATTATTTTATTGTATCGTCAATAGTTTTCGCAGGGCATGCGATGTAAAGAATATTTTAGGTAATTTTTTTACACCTTGGGTTACCTTATTAGAGTTTTAGTAAGGATTTCTAAATTTTTTCAAAAAAGATTACTGCCTATGTCACCCGGGAATAGTGTAGCTTCCAAACAGTGAAAGAATTTTTCAAATCGGTCCAGTAGTTTCGGAGCCTATTCAATACAAACAAACAAATCTTTCCTCTTTATAATATTAGTATATATTATATAATACAGTTATAGAGCACTCGGTTGGTTGTAGCTCTGTTTCACACACATATAAATCGTTTAGTGAATTTCCCAACATGGCTTCCGCGGCAGTACGTCCAATGAAAGGCTCGTGGTGAGCGGGGGGCGAGGCGGCTCCGAACTCAATCTTCGTATGAAAATGCAAAAAATTACGAGCTTTAATTTTATTTAAGGATTCCTGCTAGTGTCATTCGAAGCGTAATAAATGCATGAGGAAACAGAATCTAAAAACTTAGAGGGCAACATCAAGTTTCGTTGTAATGCTTCAACAAATTCGAATTTGCGTAATATTCAAATTACGTATTATTAGTAGGAAACTTATAATATTATTGTTAAAATTTATGTCATGGTAATGATTGCTAATAAATTAATTAAATTGATCCTAAAGCATAAAATTATGTTTGCATTATTTTAATTTAACTCAATATAATTACGAAATCTAATAAGGCATTTATTGCAATAACAATAAAAACAAATTTTAGTTGTAACATCAAAAGTTTTGCCGATCTCGCTTTGTTCCCCGATCCCTTTTGCCTGCACATAACCATTCTGACCCCGTGATATACGCACACCACTAAACTGCTACATTACAGTTCAACTGAAGCAGCTGTAGTGTGAGTGAACACGATGAAAATCTTTATTTTCACGCTCTATCTCTCTTTATCTAATCGCGTCGGTCAGATAAGGACGGAGCGCCGGAAAAACTGGAGCGGGGCGAGGGGTAAAGGCTACATCGATTCCGCGCTTTCACTGCTAGGGGCCGTGTAAACCTTTAAAAACATCGTTTCTGCCGCGCGATTGTCATCTCTAGCTTTATAAGGATAAGAGGGTTATTCGAATGGCGAGACACGTCTGGTAAATGGATTGCCTCCCCGCGAGGGTTCTCGTAGTGGGATCTAGATGGCGTAGATATGCTGATACCGGGATCTGTGTGCGTCGCGATGTGACTGAGCGCTGTTTGAGTGTGCTCGTAGTCCGTAGGTTTGCGTTTTCCGGCCACGGACTCGCGTAGGTATGTGGTGCAGGAGGGTCTCTTCCGCACTCGATGAATTTTGCTGGTGCTCGCAAATATATGAGGGGCGGTAGGTATCCCTTTTTGTAATATGATTATACGTAGATAGGTAAATAGATTAGGGAAGACGGAGGCTGCGATTTGATTTGATTAGGAGGTGTTCGCAGCCGGCCGAGGGAGATAAGGCTGATTGGATCGCTGCGGGGGCAGAATGTTATGGAAATATGTTTTTAATGTGGGTGGTTTATTGAATTAGTCGAGTTGGTGTGAAGCGGCGCGGGCTAATCCCTCTGACGCGCGCCAGTTCATAATAATTCGATGTTCATTGAATCCCATACATTATGTGTTCCTTTAATTGGTTTAATAAATAGCTATTGAAAACATAACGGTATTGTTTTTGAACTTGACACAAAATCAAGCAAGTTACGAATCTGTTGGGGCATACAATTTTTATTTTATTTTAGTTTTTTTTATTGCTTAGAAGGGTGGACGAGCTCACAGCCCACCTGGTGTTAACTGGTTACTGGAGCCCATAGACATTTACGACGTAAATGCGCTACCCACCTTGAGATATAAGTTCTAAGGTCTCAATTACAACGGCTGCCCCACCCTTCAAACCGAAACGCATTACTGCTTCACGGCAGAAATAGGCAGGGCGGTGGTACCTACCCGCGCGGACTCACAAGAGGTCCTACCACCAGTAATTACGCAAATTAAGATTTTGCGGGTTTGATTTTATTACACGATGTTATAGACTATAAGACTTTTATTTTTAAGATAAGACTTTTATTGCGATTTAAATGTTTGTACTATTTTAAGCTTTAAGAACGAACGCTTTGGTGAACGTAGGTATTTATAGTTTTAAGTCGTGCATATGTTCTTTGTCCGCTTAAACCGGTCAGTGTACAACAATCGTCGTATTTTCCGAACAATGAGCGTGTTTTTGTACCCGTCACAACAACAATAGTAGCTCTTGATGCTGTCGCGTACTCTTTGATTTCACACTACACTGAAAATTAAAGTACTCGAACAATACGTACTGCATATTGTCTGTTTGCGATGCCTTTTTATCTTTGTCGGCTTGATATTTGTTATGCTTGTTTTTTTTTTAAATATGTATAGATATCAATCTGATCGGAATGTCGTTGACAGTGAAATGGGTAATACAATTAATAAATGTCCTTAAAACGAACGCTGCGTCCGCGTGTTTGGGGATTTATATTGATCATCATTTACTATTCGGTGAATCATTGTGATTAATTAAAGATAACATTTTCAATGTAACCCCTAATAATATTTGTGAAAATTGATTAAAGCGTGAATATTTAGATTATTTGTTATCAGAAAAGCGAGGGATAATGTCCAAATAATGATCTAGTCCTTTTCGTGAAAATTTACTAGTGGTAGGACTTCCCGTGAGTCCGCACGGGTAGGTACCACCACCCTGCCTATTTCTGCCATGAAGCAGTAATGCGTTTCGGTTTGAAGGGTGGGGTAGCCGTTGTAACTATAGTGAGACCTTAGAACTTATATCTCAAGGTAGGTGGCGCATTTACGCTGTGCATGTCTATGGGCTCCAGTAACTACTTAACACCAGGTGAGCTGTGAGCTCATCCATCTATGTAAGCAATAAAAAAAAATTGTGTTTTAAGTTGATTATATCAAGAGTGTATCGCTGACAGCGGCGAGTAAATAAACCTTTTATTATTTACGGTCATCTACCAAGTCATTCGCATAAACCAAGGTCCGTTAGTAAAAAAATGACCCGAATAAAAAATAATCCCGCTCGTAAAATTTACGACTTTTTCCAGCCATTTCAGCGTTTGAAGAGCGAAAGTAATTCGCTCATAAAATTACGAGTAAACAGCCGTTTTTCCATCGAAATAAAACCACCCTCTCGACGGGTGGTTGACTCCTGTAATCGGCTTAGTAGCAACCCCTCTGAATTAGTCTGTCCCAGGGGACATCATGCACCGGTTATATCTAAAGATTACAAAATCCGATTTTATGTAATTGACTCGTAAACTTCTCATGGTTTTCGTGCACACAATTCCACTGTCATTTTCTTAAACGTATCGTGAGATTTACATTATGAATAATGTGATTTGTCAAAATCATATCGCCACAAATAAGCTACATCGAAAAAAATAAACAAGTCTGTCTGTCACAAATCGAATGGCACCGAGTCATCTCTGAGAAGAAAAAGTTATATGTTATAGGCTCAGCTAATATGGCGAGGTCTAATCTCTTACGGCTACAAAGGAGCTGCCATGACGAGGCGAATATCGACGCAAACCATTTAATATTTAGGTATTCGAATATGCAGCTGTACTGACGCGCACAAAAGGGCTATAATAATTAAAAAATAAATATACATTATGATCGTCTCGGTATCCGAAATTAGGACAATTTTAATTTTGTACCTATTAATGACCTATTAATGTATTTACTTATTTTAATAAATAAAACGATTTACATTGGTGGTGAATTTTAATAAAATTAATTAATCCGAACTTGAAGAATAAAACTAATTTTGAGCCCGATGGTACGTTTGCATGCCGGTACAGTCACTTACGATATTAAACCGGACAATGCGCCCGGTGCGGTCACGATAATCTTTGGTAGTATTCGATTCTAGTTACCGAGAATCGGACCGCGACCGGTGTCCCGAATAGTTGGACTCTTACGACCTCAATAGTGTACCTACTTCACAAATGACATGACAAATTAATGGATTTATTATGAGTTGGATTGCGCCGGATCTTTTTATTTTCATGTCTGTTTAGGACGAATGCATTTTTAATTAAGTGAGGCAGTTTTGTGGACTGTATAGAACGGCCACCGCATGCCGCGGATGTTTTTATTTGATTGACGGGTAGTAATGGGCAGGTGCGTAAGAGCGACTCGATATTCTACCTCGGGTTTTCGTCTCGATCTTCCGCTATACACACTTTTTGTATGTCACATCTCGTTTTGCGATTGTTATACGTCGTATTTTGTATGCGTTTAGTTTTGTTTGTTTCGTGAATATTTTGTCTTTTTAAGATTCATATCTTCGTTCGTATTTACGTTTGTATTTTATAAATGTGCATTTTAATTATCTTATTACCATATTATATTATCATACGTCACCATTGTAGTAAACGGTAGCGCATCTTCAAAGCTTTTACTTTTCTTAAAAACTATAGTATTTTGCATACACATTTTGCAAACTACTTTTGTGCGGATCTTAACATCTTATTATGTTTGAAGAACGAGATAACTAATTGAATTTAAGTGTTCATAGAATTGCTTTCTTTTCTCGATTAACTACAAATACATTGAGCTTTAAGATTACGAGTGTTCGTCTAATGGCATTAATTTAATTATTTATCTATCAACAGTCGTTACAAAGTGCGGCCCGACGGGCGGGAACCTCGTGTGCGAACTGTAAGACGACCACAACGACATTATGGAGGAGAAACCAGAACGGAGAACCTGTATGCAACGCTTGCGGACTCTACTACAAGCTACACAACGTGAGTACCAGTAAACACGAATATTCTATACTAATATATAAATCTACAGTGGTTTTTACGGATGTTCCGTTATAACTACTGAACCATGCGTCCGATTGACTTGAAACTAGGTATCCATGTAGAAAATACATGAACTTAATGGATAGGCTAATTAATATTTGTATAAGTGTTGGACTCCTTAATAATAATGACAATAAATAATAATGTTAATTTTAATGCCCAGCGAAGCGGACGAATACGGCTAGTCTTGTTTTCTACTAAAAATAATTGACAAGCAACGTTTACGGTAGGCAGCGGCCTGGCTCTGCCCCTAGCATTGCTGAAGTCCATGGGCGACGGTAACCACTCACCATCAGATGGGCCGTGTGCTCGTCTGCCTGCAAGGGCAATAAAATAAATCCAGAATAGATAAGAGGATGTAAATGTGTGATCAGAGTTAGTCAATATATTTTTTTACAAATTCAAAAATTTATTATTACGTACGTGACGCCTATAATGAACTCCTTCACACATTGGGCTACAAGACACTGACACGTATGACTGTTTATCAAATGAAGCAGCAACTAACTTTCACGTATAGGCCAGCACTAAAACAAATGCTTCAGTATGTTGAAGGAATTCTTTGACGAGAGGTAACTGAGGGCTTAGATATGGTACGAGACCATTCAAGCTCATCCTACTAGAAGTCTTTAGTTTGGATGTAAACAGTTGACCGGGTTGAAGCTAGTCAAAGTCATAATTGTTTGTCTTTTTAATGCAAATGTTGGTTCCACGAATTGTTCAGTGTTGTTATAACACTATAATTTATCATATATTGATGATGATTGGTTTAAGAGATGACAGTTAAAAGTCAATGTACCAATGTACTGAAAAAATGTACTGTCGTATTCTCCAGGGTTTTGTAAAAATATTTGCCGATAGTAATAATAGGTAAACAGATAAATAAGAGATATTCAAAACCTTATTGTGTTACCGAGAAATTTTCCATTTTTTAATAAAGAAGCAAAAATAAGTAAAGTAGTAATGCTACCATAGACCAATATTTAACTGTTTTGAGAAATACTTTTTCGACATCGCAGCTCCAATGTCAAACAAATTATTAAATTAGAAATAGTATATTTATATTCCCTCAACTATTATATAGTTTTTGTTGATTATGGAATGGTAAGATAAACTGTCCTTAGAACAAAGATACATTTCATGGAAAACTAGATATTCAAAGTGCAAACTTTAAAACAAAAACTTACAGGTTTTAAGTTTGATGTTAAAATTGCAACTGATAATAACAGTTTGATTAAAATGATTAAAACTCAAAACCAACACTTGTTTCAATTACATTTATGGCTCGCCAAACGACAAGTAAATATATTTTAGCTACCAGTTTAATCAATGCAATAACATGATTTACAGCACGACTAGATAGCAGAACAATTAAATGCGAACGTTGTGTTGAAATAATCATAAATGTACAATTGTTCTATACTGACTATGTATACAGCTTGTGTCATGTATATATATCTATCTATTGTTCATTTCTTAACGTTTTAACAGTTATATTTGCTGTGGCAAATTGAGTGAGTATAAGAGATATTGATAGTGAAGATTCTAAAATTATGATTATGATAAAAAATGAGTATCGGTAAGTTTGTTTGTTTATTCGTGCCATACGTTTAAGATTCGTTTATACGATTGCATTGAAACTTTTTACAGTTGCTGTTTGTCTTTAGGAAAGCTTCTTTGGTATTACATAATATTTCTTAGTTGAAACATGGGTGGATACACGTGTAGTATCAAACGAAAATTTACATATTTATTTAGAGATTATACTCAAATCCTGGCTAGGATCACTAGCCGAATAGAAATGTTTTTAGTTAAGTTAAAGGCATTATTTTATAGTGTGAATAGTCTACTCCAAATTAATTTTATATTTATTTTATAGAATCTACAACAAATTAATATTTATTAGCATTAGGAAATCGACCTAAGAAAATCAACTGAAGGTAAACACACATATTCTTTAATTACACTTATTAAAATGCACACAGTGTAGTTTTAATGATATTTAGAGAGGAGCATAATTCCCTTGCCTCATTTAATCCCTGGTCTCGCTGGGGTTCTCGTTTCCCTCGGGATGATTTGACACTATCTCGGTGACAGATAACTAGGGGTTCCACAGTCAAACGCCACGATCCCCCGACGGTTGGCTAATGTGTCATAAAGCTCAACTCAATTGTCCCAAATGAAATACGATTTCATACGATAATATCTAAGAATAAACTTAAACTGAAATAAATTCGTATGCATCGTAGATTACATTAAGATAAACTGAAATCTGAGAAATTTGTCTATCTCCTATTAATGATTGTGTATAAACCAACAACTTCAAGTTTATTAAAACGTTTATCGAATTTATTTTATTATAAATAATTATTCTAAGCTATGCAAAAATAAAATTTAAGTACAGCTCTTAAAGAGATATATATAATAATATGTAGTAGTAATTTTCATGTTTTACGATCGATAATAAACTAATCAGAATGTGCCAGTCATCGAACGTCGAGCCTGATTTTGTTTTTAAATGTCAAGAATAAACGAAATTAGATTCTCACGGCTCTCGCTGCCCCAAAATGAAAACGTTAAACAAAACCGTTCGAGTTGTATGCGAAAGATCAGGAGCGCAACAATGACAGAAATTAACTGTCAAAAGAACCAATAGGCGACTCGTGTACTTGAAACTTTTTTTCTGTTGAAATGTATACTTTAGTTGTATCCGAGCGCCGATGTTTGCTGTAATTATTCGGAAGGAACGACAAAGAAGCGAATGGGAGTGCCTGCTACTTCAGATGTTGACATAATGATGGGGGCACAATACGGGAATACTGCAGTAGCTTTGTTGAGAGCTTGTGTCCTGCCTCACTCCTGCATATTTATAGTGTATCACTTACATTTTAAGACGATAATAGACATTAATTATTATTCACGAGCTACATAAATATATTTAGAAATTTATGGTGAATTAATCGATTATTATTCATGACTTTTTCAGATGAAATTTATTAGTCGTAAAATTTGTTCTAAATGTTGAACATTTTCGAACACTGATGGACAAATGCGAATTTAATATTGGAACGTATTGCAGTTTAAAATTTAAATGAGCCGTATTTTATGAACACTAAAACCTATAAACTACACATTAAATTACTTTATTCGAATTTTACTAACGTATGATTTTTTAAAGAGGTAGCATAAGTAGATAAGAATATGTAAATAGATACAGTTCAATGTTAGTTTTGGAAGCGGATACTCGTGATCGATTTCGTTTGAAAAAAAAGCAATTCATACAAAAGGTACAAGAGTATTGATTTACCGACGTCACCCTCCCGCACAACCGAGTGGTCTTGATACTATACTACATAACTAATGATTTTAATCCCCCAAAGATAAATAATGTCTAATGTGTAATGTCAGTGAAAAAAAGTCTAAATTGAATTGACTTATTTTAGATATCTTTTTTTTTATGAGGATACTAAAAATTTTCTAATTTTAGCTAAATGCCTTGACAAAATAAATATTAAGCGCACCTGTCGTTGTGATTATATCGTGAATGTTTTAGTTTTGTCACAAATATAATATATATATTTTTATGAATATAAGAATAGAAAATATCAAGATTGTTAAAGCGTTGTATAATGCCGACAAGTTTCAAGCATGTTTACTCAAAATATATTCCTTGAGGGCTCTTCAACCGATTGTTACGAATACTTGAGACCAAATTGGCTTCATAGCGACCGTGCTGTATGGAGAAGCCGACAAGCCTCTTGTACTTTTAACCTTTGTGTTGTTTCAAACTTTTTATTGATGTTTTTGATACGGTTTGTGCATTTGATTGATGTGAGAAAATCGAATTAATTTTTTTTAAGCTCTTCGACTGCGTATCGAAATTTATGATCAACCATTTGCGAATAAGAATTTTAGTTAAAACAAGTAAATAAATAAAAAATAAGCACACATTGTCAATTTCGAATAGTATCAGTTTGAGCAATGTAAAATTTTCTAGTGGCAAATGCGGACTGGCATACCTTGGGGTCTATGTCCAGCAATGGATATATTTAGACTGACGATGATGATGATGAGATACTAAACGAAGCGTGTTTCGTAAAAACATCAGATGACGAGACAATTTAAGCGCTATTAAATAGCCACGGGAATATCCGACCGAATTCTGAAGGATTCAATGGAAAATAAATTATTTATTTGGCCATTTACAATGGCCGCGTAATAGGATTACCTAGTGCGTGGGGCCACGACCGCAATGTTACAAAAGTTTTTTTCTTTTACTTTTTCTTTTAAATTTGTTTATTTAATTTACTACGCTCGTTTATACGTAACTTCCTCCTGTTAATAGCCGATTAGGTTTTTGTGGTTGGCACACAGTTTTTTAAACGCCCTTTGTGTCTACAATGAATTGGGATTACTTTTTTTGATTGCGGTCGGTTTCTGTAATCGAGTTGTATAGCTCGGTTTTCGATAGCTTGTTTTCTCGTTAACTATTTAATAAAAATGTTACATAAAGACTATAAACTGACCGTGGAAAATACTGTTTGTTACTTATCTCCGCTCTGCTAGTAAAATCGATTCGTAACGATGTTTCTTTTGTGAAAACTAAAAGTTGCAGTATAATCTCACATTAATCAGTGGCATTCAAATAAACACTAAATAAATGGAAAATCAACTAAAAACATCATGAACATTCGTCTCGCAACGAATAGATCATAAAACACTAAACATATCAACATCAAACAACGCTTATGTCGTTTCGTTACTGAATTTGTCCGTTAAGTGCCTTCCATACAAAAGTATTGGATTACTAGCTTGTATAGAGCTAGAGAGAGCGCGCCCATAATAACAGCTCAAATGATACATTCCGAATACAATGGGCCGATCAATTCAATTTTTGAATCGAGAACGCTCTTAAACAATTTTTTTTATTTCGTTAAAGTGCTGTTTTGTTCAGCCAGCATCCGAGGGAATTTGACAGTCACCGTTTTTTCTCCCATTTTTCATCGGCATTAGGTTTTAATGTTAGGTTATGGTTTTTTATTACCAATACAATGTGCGATGTTAGTTAGTATCGTATGGCTTAGGAATATTCTTAAGTGATTAGTTTTATCACTCAGATAATTAAATTATGCATTTTTCGAATTTATTTACTGTCTATTATAGTCTTGTACCCAATTTCCGCTAGTCGTAGACGCAATTAAAACCACTTTGACGGCTTAATCTCGCTTTTATAATTTAAATTCTATTATCGTCGTCATCGAACATCTAAGGCCTTATTCGTCCACATCTGAATTAAAAATAGTATTATAAAATATTATTTTAAATGCGAGTAACTTAATTTTTAGGTAAATAAAATTTAGCGATTCATTAAAAATGTAATGAGTACATATTACACTAATAAATAGTGCCCTCCTTACAGTTTACCCTAAATTCAAATAACGCTTGAAGGGGTTATGTTAGCACGTTACAATGTTATACTTTAAATTACATGCAACACGCGAAACTTGTTTAAATTCTGGTTTAAAGCCGAATTGTTGAGTGCAGAGCATAGTTTCCGGGTGTCGGGGCGAGCTTTGAGTCGCGTGTGAGAAAAGGGAAGAAAAATTTAATTTACTCATTATAGAGCCGGCTGGCTGGTGGCCAAAATGCCCGTTGCCCGAATATTATAATGACATCAATTTGAATATTCAACATTGAACAGCTATCCCATTTACATAGTTCGACCGTTGAATTTTGTAGCGATGCAAATGCTGTTCGCTCCACTAATTGTGGTGTTCATTGTTTCATTTAAAATATCCAGCTTGTTTCAACGTTCGAATTTCGAATTTGATGAGATCCTTTATCTATTGGCTATAAATAAATTCGTGTGTTGTGAATTAAATATAAATTTTATTAAGCGACTTCGAAGGAATTCGCCATGGTGTTTTTTTTTAAACTAGATAATAATGAACCGGTATTTAGCGGGAAATAAATTATTTTACATTAATACAGATATAATTTTTAGGAAGTACGAACCTAATTTAGTGAAAAAGTGTTCGCGTAAAATAAAATAAATAAAAGCAAGCGTTCGCGCAGTAGGCCGGAAAGATTTTATCTGTTGGCAATATAGAAAAAATGGCGCCCACCGGAAGCGTCCGAGCAGTACGCGGCGCGTTACTATTTTTTTTGTTTTAAATGGCTTTTTCCCGACCGTTTGACCGGAAATGCGTTTGCGTAGAAATACAACAAAGTCGAAATGCGATATGATCATTACAATACAAATGATTTTGGTTTGTAGCATTTCTTATTTAAGGTACCTTTTCGATTGAGTCTGTTGGATGTACATTTCGGTGTTCTGAAGACGTGGTGAGTGTAGCGCTAAATAGGATGTTTTTATTCATGAGAATTAAAGCGCCCATTTTGTTAAGCGAACGAACGCAAGCTGATTTACTGTCCGCGTAATAAATTCTGTAGAAATGTGAGAATTATTCACGGAACTGCAAAAAGTGATTCAACTGTGAAGTCGTGTTTTTTTTATTATTTATAAAAAAAGTAACATTAAAAGTTTCGTTGAATTATTGAGCAATTAAATTCGAAAGAGATGAGCTACTAAATTGAAGGTTAATTCTGGGATTTAACATTTAATTAAAGGAATATTTGATTTATTTTTATGGAATTCAACCACAATGTACTACTGTATTTTATTTTGGGTTGAACCGGAAATAAATTTCTGCAATATATTCAGTAAGTGCCGAATTAATAAATATTCCACAAACGTAATCGACACGTATATTTCAAACTATAAGCGTTTTTTTTTAATTATTGTTGCCTAGCTGACGCGGAAGACTTCGTAATGCCTCAATCGACAAATAAAAGACCTAAGCTTCTGTATAAAATATACTTAAAACAAACAAAAGGAATCCGTCCGACCGGGGACACATCAAATTGTCATTTTTATTTAATTTCGGGTATTTTCATATTTATCTACCTTTTAAACCTTCTCTGGACCTCCACAAATAATTCAAGATCAAAATTAGCCAAATCGGTCCAGCCGTTCTCGAGTTTTAGCGAGACTAACGAACAGCAATTCATTTTTATAATATTATTGTTGATAACTTTATTTACATATATTTTTACAGCGATTGATCTACATCTTATTGTAATTCATATTAGGTGCATCACGAACTATATTTTTATATGTATACATATATATTATTATATTTATAAACCACTTGGGTACGAGGTGGTCCGTGAACAGTAAGATTTTTTATGAGCTATCATCTATAAGAACTTTAAGCTTCAAATTGATCGGTCAAACGTATCGACTTTGTGTTTCACATTTACAAGTTTTCATTTATTTTATTGTATTTAATATATTTGCATTAATTAGCGCAAATATTCAAAACTACAAGGATTTATTCCCCTTTGGGCAATATTAGTTCAAAAAAACTTGAATTACTTTTGTTGTTGTTATTATTACGTTCGGATATAAAACGTAGTTCATTTAATACACTACAACTATGAAAAGTTACCGATATTTCGAAATACCAGGGATTCACCACATTAATGTCGTTTTAGGAATTAAAATTTGTTACGCTAAAAAAAACTACGAAAGTACATTTTTTGTTACGAAATATTAATGTAATATTTTCAAACAGTTAATATGTACCAATTTTAAATTATTATTATGAGGTTAAGATCATAAACGCTAATTCTGTAACCGATATAACGTCAGTGCCGAGATTCTAGTGGAACTGGCGCCAAGCCACGCTATCAAATTCATCTATCGTGACATACAGGCATAGGAATAGTCCTCACATTCTACCGTCAATGCTAATAGATAATTTATTCTGGTAATCCAACGGTTGTTTTGTGTTACCTTTGCGATTAATAGCGATTATAATTTTTTTTTCTGAGACGTTTAGTTATATCTGCGTAAGACAAAGCGGTTAATTAGCCGACGGTCTATCAAGCGGTGGCGTTGTTCGGTCGATTGCTCGCAGCAGAGCGACCGGCCATTACCCCTCTAGTACATCTGTAAACATCTTCGAGATAACGATCTGACGTTTGACACAAAGCGCGGTTGCCAGATCCTATCTCGAAACTATCCGAGGCCCCCTCTTTCCCCGACTTCCTCTCTCCGTCTAATTATTTATTTACGTCGTCCTATCACACCATCGACGCGCTCGAGTGCAAACTGCGGCCGTTTTACACGAATTCATATTTAGAATTAGTAACGTCCCGTAATCGTTTAGTAGGATCTCGGTTTCGTATGAAATTAGCGATATTTCTTGTCTTCGTCTTTTTTTTTTTTTAAACTGGCATGCGAGGCTTAAGTTGCCACTGTTTGTGACAAACATTTTCGATGTGCGTTTTTGTTGTCCCAATTGTATATCAACAAAGAAATTATCCTTACACAATGGTAAACGTTTGTAGCAACAAAAGGCTATTTTAAATCTCGAAATCGAAATGCTTGTGCTCTATTCGAACTTGTTACACAATAGAACGTTGAAGCACTTCGAGGACTACAGGGATTTTTTTTTATACCTATGCTGATAGCCTTGAGAGGCTATTTCAGCTTCACCCTAACGTGTGTAGATGAGCTCACGGGTCTCAAACTGGAGTGTTGCTAATACTGAACCTGGCAAGAGCAGTGCTTCGCAGAATCTATCACCGGATCGGAATCGCAACACGGTAGAAACTCACTGGGCTAAAAGAATAATTTAATAGTAGGTTTACGACAAAGGGAAGATCTTCCATCGAGCGGGTGATATTACTCGGCAGACCGACGGTTCAAATACAGGGATAATGAACGATTTGTTAGTAATTGATAAAATTCCGTTACCGCTGTGCGCACCGGCCGAATCAAATAATTGGGTTGAAAAAAAAAACATTTATGACATCTCACTCGTACAAAGCGAGGCCAAGGTGTAATTTGATTGAAAGCACCAAAAAAGTCTTATAATCATACAATAAGTGGTGGAATAATTAGTGGGGCTTAGAGGCAGGTGTTTCGGAATGACCGCACGCGCCGCTCAGGGCTACCACGCGGATGGGCTTACAGCTTTCGACCTTCGAACGAATAAAAAGTAATACGACGTTTCTATTGTGGTAGGGCTGTTAATTCGTGTTAATGTTCAATTTAAAGTTTAACATTAAATGTAAGAAAAAAACGTGTGGCACTCGGGAAGTGCCGCGGTAAAGCTATTGCATATGTGTGGTCGTCGTGGCCTAACGGATAAGACGTCCGGTGCATTCGTGTTGAAGCGATGCACCGGTGTTCGAATCCCGCAGGCGGGTACCAATTTTTCTAATGAAATACGTACTCAACAAATGTTCACGATTGACTTCCACGGTGAAGGAATAACATCGTGTAATAAAAATGAAACCCGCAAAATTATAATTTGCGTAATTACTGGTGGTAGGACCTCTTGTGAGTCCGCACGGGTAGGTACCACCGCCCCGCCTATTTCTGCCGTGAAGCAGTAATGCGTTTCGGTTTGAAGGGTGGGGCAGCCGTTGTGACTATACTGAGACCTTAGAACTATATCTCAAGGTGTGTGGCGCATTTACGTTGTAGATGTCTATGGGCTCCAGTAACCACTTAACATCAGGTGGGCTGTGAGCTCGTCCACACAGCTAAGCAATAAAAAAAAAAAATTTTTTATCAACTTATGCAATTATAATTAGACAATGATAATTTAATATTAAAACAATAATAAAACGAGACCACACTATATTAAACATTAATAAAAGCAAACCCTTAACTGTCCCCTTCACACTCATAAGCTAGACCGCGTGAGAGAGAGATGGGCAGACTTTTCATGATGCGCATGCAGTGTGACGTCACGCCACGCGCTTATTCACAAACACTACACAAGCGCAACGTGTGAATGTGTTGAACGCGAGCTACAGGGTAGGCATAAGGTTTTTTTCGTTACGGAATTTCATGATTCAGTCGCCGCGCTCAAGGCCCGCGATAAAATCTATGCAATAGCTTAAAAGTAAAGGAACAATTCCGTAATGAACATAGTTATTGTTTCTTATCATTGTCAATACTAAAGTTTTCGTAACATTTCTGAATACGTAAGATTTAACATGAATGCAAAATAAAATACGATTGTCAGCGGTGTATAAAGGCCGCGATGTATCGACAAATCCTCATTAACCCGTAGTGTTGAGAAGCCGCTGCTTTTGAAGCTTTTGAAATATCTGTCGACATTGACAGTTATGATTTCACGTTGGCCGGCTGCATGAATTAGTGTAGCCTAGTAGCGTCGGTAGTCACACGAGATTTACTGCCTCCGCGGTCAGACTCTAATTGGACCTGGTGCTCACCGCCATGGGCGCGAAACATCAGAATTTATTGGTTTTTATAATTGTTTTCGATTTGCGTTACATTGATCTTCATTAGAGACGCATTCGAACGTGAATTAGATTTTACATTTTTAAGACAATTTCATTATCTAACAAATTCATCGTTGTTAATGATTAATCAATTATTTAACGAACTAACTAAATCTTAGGGTGTTGTCTGTTAAAACTGAATTTATAGACGGCAGTCCGATCGTATAAAACGTATCAGACGGTTGAAAAATATAAAAAAAAAACAAAATGTGTGCAATTCACACGTGGTAGAAGTGAAACCTTCCAAAATTAAAATACAATTATCCTAAACGTCTTAAGTATATGTAAAATTTTGTCATTAGTAAATAATTGTAAGGTAGCGCCCTCTGTGAATTGATATTTTAATTTCACGTATAATCCTAAATTAACAAGAGCTTTCATACACACGTTAGTATTAAAAAATCTCACAGATGGCGCTGTATTAAATAGTATATATATTTCTGTCTCATTCTTTGCTGGCTTCATCCTACACATTTTTGTATTTGTGTCTCTTACCTGTCGTTTTTCCGTTGCATCCGGTTTGAAATCACAACGATTCTAAAGAAGTTTTCACTTCAAAAACATGTGCCCCAAATTGAGGTTTTTTTTTTTAAATTTGAAGTTCGTTGAACATGTAACAAGTGATCGTGTTACCAAATGTTGTACTGTTAATTATTAATTGTGGTTACGTAATCGAACAATTATTACGTTTCGCTATAAATCGAAAAGGAACAACTCATTTATTAAACGCATTATGAATAGACACTGATTTACTAACTTTTGTTGCGACATTGACACTTTTATCGATTAATCGTTAGAAAATCTAGATATGTCAATAATAAAATAATGTATATCGATAAGTATCGGAGTTTGTTAGGCTATTACAATCTGTTTTTTTTAGGAGAATGTCGATATTTATTTTCGATTTTATCACAACGTTGGCGAAATTTATTTTATGTTGTTTTTATTAGAGAAATATATAGGGGATATAACATTTTATTGGTTTTACACGTAATAAAATTTGAATATTGGAAATACATATATTTAAAAAAACAAAAAAAAAAAAAGATTTAACCATCAATTCATTACGACCTACGCACCGTACAGAAATTTTGAACCTTAATAATTTAAATACATACATATACGTTCATCACAAAACGAAAGAAAATAACATGACCGTTCGGTCCCTATAAATATTTGATGTCGATAAATTTGGCGGGTGTATAAATCGTTGTTTCAATTATCCTTCGAAGTAGCAGCTGTCAGAAGTCTCTGGACTACTGCTTCGGGTATTTATTTTATTCGCGTGCTGCGCCCATTTAACAGGTTATAACGTTACATCGGAACAACTTTAACGCATCCTCGCTGGATATATAATATTTAAAAAAAATACACCTGTTTTATTTTGTTGCTTAATAATTACAATTCTGTTTCAGTATTTAGCATGCAATAAACAAAATTGTCACTACATTGTAGGTCGTGATGTAGGTATGTTCATTTTTAAAACGATAACATAAAACATTTGATTGTCAGGTTTATCACCGCGTGCTGTCCATCTTTAAATTACCACTGGTGACACGTGCTTTTGAACTTTAAGAATTAATAAATTATAATAAACTGAAAGAAGTCACACACGGTCGATGGACTTCAAACTAGAATTCCCAGTACAATAGGAACAAGAAACCAAAATACACATATATATGTATTTGGATATACATATACATATATTGTGCATCCAGATGAAGAGCAAACAAACCTATGCATCACACGAATGTTTGCCCGATGTGGGAATTGAAGTCATTACCCTTGGCCCAGTAAAGGGTGCTAACTTTTTTTTTCTCGGGCCGGGTGCCGAACCTCCTACGAGGTCCCCGCACCTAGGGGACGTGCGGGGTATGTGGGGCTTGACAATCTGCAAGGTGTTGGGAGCAGACCTCGGGCCCAAGGAACTTTAGGGCCTTACCCACTAAACGACTACCCTGTAGTCCCCCCCTCTTCAAATTCAAATTCAAAATGATTCTTTTATTTATTTATTTTATTGCGTAGTTAGGTGGACGAGTTCACAGCCCACTTGGTGTTAAGTGGTTACTGGAGCCCATAGACATCTACAACGTAAATACGCCACCCACTTTGAGATATAAGTTCTAAGGTCTCAAGTATAGTTATAACGGCTGCCCCACCTTTCTAACCGAAACGCATTACTGCTTCACGGCAAAAATAGGCAGGGTGGTGGTACCTACCCGCGCGGACTCACAAGAGGTCCTACCACCAGTAAGTTTTAGTGCGTTGATCTTCGTAAATTAATTACGCTATAGACATATTTCTGTTACATTTTTACTGGTTGGTGGTAGTACGTATTTTGAGCTCGCATGGTTAGGTATACCCCGGCTATGTAATATTAAATAATTGAGATTAAAACTTAATCATGTAAAGATTTAAATTTAATCTGTCTCACGGTGGGGATTCGAGTAGTGATCTATGAGCTCTGGTGACCGCTTAATAACAGGTGAGCCGTGAGCAAGTTCGACCATCTAACAAAAAAAATGGTAGATGGTAGATAGGCTAGTCTTTCACAACTACTCAATAAAATATTGGTTGTGCAATCCGTTCTCTCCTTTATGTCATTTTTATGAGAGCTAGTATCATAGCACGGTTGAAAGAGAGATAGCATTGTGTAACTTTGCATTAGTCACTAACCGGATTTGCTCATAAGTTCATACTGCAAAGTCCAGAGGTTACCACAGCTTAAATCAGCATACGTCATACGTCAGTAATCTTACTACTAGTACAGCTAGGTAGAATCAGATCAGGGCGCATCTGGCCTAAAGCGTGTACCAGACACCAAAATTTGAAACTCACCTTGACTCGAGCTTTTGGTTGCATAGCATCTCTCCTGTGTTTCAAACTTCAACTCATCATTGTTTTGTGATAGTTAATAGGCAGGATGGTAGAATCAACCCGTCCGGGCTCAACGTGCCATACTATTAGTTTTTTTTAATTTATTGCTTTGATGGATGGACGAGCTCACAGCCCACCTGGTGTTAAGTGGTTACTGGAGCCCATAGACATCTACTACGCAAATGCGCCACCCACCTTGAGATATAAGTTCTAAGGTCTCAGTAGAGTTACGTTAGAGTTAGTTGAAACTAAAGTTAAAAGAAAGTTTAAAGGTAAGACAGACTAAGCACCGCGCCGGGTTGCGCAGGCGCCGGCACGCACGATTGACTCCTGCACTAACTACGCGGAACTAATTCACTCTGAGCAGTAAAAAAGACCGCTTTTTATCATTACGACTGTCAACTGAAAATAATTTGTAAGACGTATGTATGTTTGCATTTCTGTATTTATTGGGTTCCTTATAGCTTCTTGCCTTTTCTACGTAATGGAGAATATGCATTCATTTCGCCGCAGTAGCTAGTCTTACGCGAATCCTTATTAAGAATGAAAGACTTCGGGTTCAAAGTCTTTTTTATTTTTTTATTGCTTAGATGGGTGGACGAGCTCACAGCCCACCTGGTGTTAAGTGGTTACTGGGGCCCATAGACATCTACGACGTAAATGCGCCACCCACCTTGAGATATAAGTTCTAAGGTCTCAAGTATAGTTACAACGCCATCCTTCAAACCGAAACGCATTACTGCTTCATGGCAGAAATAGGCACGGTGGTGGTACCTACCCGTGCGGACTCACAAGAGGTCCTACCACCAATCTAAAAAGCAATTAATTGGATATTACTACTTCGAGCTACTAGGATCTATTTTTTATAATCTTTTATTAGCTTGATATGTATGTATATTTCTTATTAATTGCTTGAAAATTTGCACACGTATTAAGAATCGATCGCAATACAATGAATTTGCTCTAATACCCTAATCAGTTTCAACAGGACTAAAAAAACGTCAAACGGTTATAAGCATGTTTCTTTAGATATTAAACTGCGTGTATTATTTTCTCGAAGAATCTCTGGTTTTCCGCCATGTTTTCTGCTATGTCTTTGTCTAACCGAACCTTAAAACAAACCCAGAAACTTGTGGATTAGGGACCTATTTAAAAAAAAAACGATTTTGAATTTTATTTTGTTAATAGTTTTACGAAACCAGGACGATAACGTAAAAAAAAAAAAACGATTAACTTTATCGTACCTAATCGTAAATTGCAGTGATTTTGTTATCACGAATTTCATTGTACGAGATTAGGGGGCTAAGTGTTTTTTAGATAAGACGTACTAATTGTCAATTTATTATATTAATGTTCTCTTTTGATAAACAAAATTAATACGCAAACTTGTACAGAACTAACTAAATTAAATAATTATTTCGACAGGACTCGCGCAGTTCGTTTGTTTAGCCTTTCTCTCTTGAATCCCATCTTTCAAACACCTCACTGGTTCTCAATAGTGCGGTACGATATGACGTTTACTAAAACTGTCTCTGATGCTATAATTAGATTGTTTTTTTTTGGCCGGAGGATCTTCTCAGCGGGTACCGATTCCGATCCGGTAGTAGATTCATTCGCGAAGCAGCCATTCTTGAGTAGTTATGTCTCCCTTGGAGATGCTCGGATAGCTGTTAGCAAATCTTGTCCCTTCTGGCTGGGAGCCAGCTCCTTGGCCTTGCTCGCCCACCTATCCTTGTGAAACTGGAAATGCCTCCGGGCCACCAGTAAACCATCAATCATAAAAAAAAGTTCACCAACAAAGATGAAGTCAGAATAGCCCCTGGAATCTATTGCCAGATATGAAAAGTTTTTTCTTTTTTATTGCTTAGATGGGTGGATGAGCCCACAGCCTACCTGGTGTTAAGTGGTTACTGGAGCCCTTAGACATCTACAACGTAAATGCGTCACCCACCTTGAGACATAAGTTCTAAGGTCTCAGTATAGTTACAACGGCTGCCCCACCCTTCAAACCGAAACGCATTACTGCTTCACGGCAGAAATAATTGTATAGTCTTCTGCCAGATATGAAAAAAAAAGCTTACATAATAGTATGTGTAATTTAGATGAGCGTGAAGGTTTAAAATAATTCGTAATATATTAATTGGAAGTAACTCACTCAGTTTTCTACTTGAACACTTTAAGTTAGCAGTTAGCAGCTGCAACATTTTCGATTCTCGGTATCAGCTGTGTGTGCGGGGGCCACCACGGTACTCTGCTCCGTCTAATTTAAACCGTATTTATTTCTTTGTCATTTCTCACATATGTGTATCCAGACATGATCGCCGCTTTTATCTCGACCTTGGCTGTGTATTATTATCTTTTATCTTTAAAACAATGTCTTTGAAGATGTTTTTGAGTTACCGTATCTCAATGATAAGTTTATTATGTCTGTTACCAAAAATATACCTACACGCACTTATTTATTGCTCAGATAGATGGATGAGCTCACGGCCCACCTGGTGGTGGTTACTGAAGCCCATAGACATCAATAATGTAAATGCCACCACACACCTTAGGACATGAGTTCTAAGCCTCAGTTTTTTACCGCACGACCGCTTCTGCAACCGTTAGGGCAGCCGTTGTAACTATACTGAGATCTTAGAACTCTTATCTCGAGGTGGGTGGCGGCGTTTACGTTGTTGATGTCTATGGGCTCCAGTGACCACTTAACACCAGGTGGGTTGTGAGCTCGTCCACCCATCTATACAATAAAAATAATACATCACTAGTTTCACGGCAGAAATATGTAGCGCCGTACTACCTACCCGTGCGGGCGAATTTCTCCTATTCTTCGAAATTGTGTTAAATAGGTATCTACTGCTGGGAGGGTACATTTCGAAACTTCAAGTTGGTATGAATATCTGGCTTAATTTGTACGAAAGCATAGATGTCTATGGGCTCTGGTAATCGCTTGACATTAGATGCGTCATATCAATATAATCGTCTACAAAAATGTTTTTATTATTTCATTTGTACAAAATTTTATATGTAACAAATCACGTTAATATCTTATTTTTGAATCAATCATTAAAAATCGCTTAATGCACTAATTATGCCTTTGTGATAAGTCACAATGTACACCTTATTTGGTACTATCTATTTTCATTGCATTTTATATCTTCATTGCAGTCTACCCGCTCATTGAATTAATTAGTCTTTAGTGTTAACTGCTAAATATAAAAAAAATTTTTTTGATTGTCTGCTTATCTTCTTCAATGACAGAATATTGTCGAAATTAGATCATTGACCGAACTCTACTATACATAAATATGTATAAAGCATTTTAAAAAAAAAAATTAACGTTTTGGATCAAGTTTTTAATTTAGTTAGGTTCTTTAAGTTAATCTATTCAGGAATGTTGATAAAAAACGTGATTTTGTATAAACAAAAAGCTTTATTTTTTAAGCACGATAATATATTGCACTAATAAAACAAATTTATAACGTATTATAATTATTTTTTCCTATTGAATGGAACAAGCACACTGGCATCTTATAACTTTGCGACATGACAGTATAAAAAACAATGCTACCTAGCTGTGATAAAAAATATGTTTTTATCAATTATACATTTATATATGATAGTAATGATATGAAATGGAATAGTAATGATTACGTATCGATAAAGTATAGGTACTTATTATAGGTACAGGTTCAGTCAAACTAAAACACATCAATGGAAACATATCAATTTCTTGAGAAGGCAAAAGGAAACCTGACAAGGGATTAGTGAAATTAAAAACAAATAGCTTAATTAATGTTTAGATATATTTTTTATTGCTTAGATGGGTGGACGAGCCCACAGCCCACCTGGTGTTATGTGGTTACTGGAGTCCATAGACATCTACAAAGTAAATGCGCCACCCACCTTGAGACTTATGTTCCTTATCGTTTCGCTCTATACAGCGGCCAACTCAAAATATTCGATATCTTTCCTGCTTTCCTATCTTTTCTTTTCTCCTATCTGATTTAAATAAAAATCTCTCTCGATTTAAATAAAACTGGGAACTTCAAATATTATTTTTGAGATCAATCTCGAGATACACAAAAACGCCTTTTTTATTACTAAGATGTGTACGAGCTCACAGCCCACCTGGTTGTTAAGTGGTTACTGGAGCCCATAGACATCTACAACTGAAATGCGCCACCCACCTTGAGATATAAGTTATAAGGTCTCAGTATAGTTACAACGGCTACCCCACCCTTCAAACCGAAACGCATTACTGCTTCACGGCATAAATAGGCAGGGTGGTGGTACCTACCCGTGCGGACTCAGAAGACGTCCTACCACCAGTAACAATGCTTATGCAATTCTAGACAACGCTTGTGTTTAACCAGTTTTCTTGTAATTTCATTTCATGACACAATGCTTGTTGTTATATTATACGGAAGCCAGAAAACAGACATTGCCGTCACAATACTCTAAATCATCAATCTAACAATTGTTAATGTAAAAACTAATCGTTTCGTATTAATGAACACGTGTAAACAAATTATTCCAATTAATCTACATAAAAAACTCCGTATTGACAATATGCATCATTTAGTGACAAAAAGTTAATTCTCATGGTTCTAACGTCACGATTAAATCATAATGGATTAGCGTATTCGTATAATTAACTACGTGTGAACATTATTAACAATTGCATGTAAATTTTTATTGGCTTATAGCGCAAACAAACTGGCTCATCCAATCAATGAATCTAGATGAGCTTGATCATAGCGCAGATTACGTACTAGGATGTGTTTAAAAATAGATTAAAGCATGCTAAACTTAGTACTGATTTTCAGAACAAAATTTCTTTAATAATCTAATATGATAAAATTGTTTGCCTACAATCAATTGATCTTTTGATATAATAATATGTTGCTCTTAAATGATACTTATACTTTTACTATCAAATACTCTGATAAAACTTTGACGATCGCAGTGTATCTACTCTTCTTCTTCTTTTTTATTTTTTGTCTCCGGCACGGTTTGTGCATTAGCCAGCGTCAAGTAATAAGATTTTTTTAATTGGCCGTTTTAATTAGTTACAGTTTATGAATAATAAAAAACGACGGAAACTAATCGCGACATAAATGATTAAAATTTACAAAATATCATATAATATAATCTCAGTAAAATTGTGGTTATTTACTGAGACTTTTTCAGTGGCCTTTTTGGAGGATCCCGAGAAGTTACGTTCAGCGGCTTTGTTTCATTTTCCCACATTTGTGCACTTTCACAGATATTAAACAGTTAATAAAACACCGTTATTACACGTTTAAACCTGAAGGAACACTAAATAGACAAAATCGAACAAATCACACAACTTCACTCCTCGCGTTCCCGCCAAAAAGTCCCGTGTATTTACTCACTGAATATCTTTCTAATTGCATCGTAAAAAGCATAGTTCCCGTTGTTTGCCGGCACATTGTTTTCGTCCCGTCAGTTCGTCGATCGCAATCAATCACACATTTACGACGCTTCTGATTGGTTAATATGTCGTTGTTCCATTTCATTGCTGTTTTATGTCCAATAGGAGATTCGTGTGCCGTTTTCCAACAATTAACGACATAATAAAACTTTCTACTGGAAAAATTACGCGTTGGAGTCCGTGCGTGAATTTTCCAAGTCATTGTGGGGTGTACCCGTTGTTTTCTCATGACAACGATTTTATTACTGTATTTGTACGGAAGACGTACCTTGATAATGTTATAAACGCACTGCATGCTCTAGAAATGTAATTCAAATGTTTGTAATGTTGAAGAAATTGCTTTTTGTGTGTAAAATATTTCAGAGCCTGAACTAGACTGAGCTGATCCTTATGATATTTATAACCGTCAACGGCCTTATTGTTTTTAGTTTCATCTCCCGTTTTTTTATTGTCATTAAATTATATCCTACCCTTGGAATACTTCAGTTTTCGTGAGCACGGACGACCAAATTGCTATTCGTCGATATTTGAATAATGTACTAATTGTCTGTTGACATGACAATAAAAACGATAGAATTAACCGTAAAAGTGTTTTTAATCATTTGGTCTTTTTATAATATATATCGGAAATTTATAAGTCCGTTTAGAAAAATAATGTTAAAAAAATGCTATTAATAATTTAAATGAATATGAATGTCTCACTATAAAAAACGATACAAAAGAAATATAGACCTATTTATGTACTACAAACGGTGTGTTTTTACATTGACATGAGCCTGATCGATTTTGTATTACCCGTAGCGTGCCAGTATGACATTCTTGTCACATGACGATGCAAACTCTGCATTACTTCAACCTTAACGAATACAAAGAGAATGCTTTTTTTTTTACAAAAGAGATTTTTATGCAAACTATTTCGTATTTCGTGGTATGATATAATATAAATGTGATATATTATAAATAAAAAGTAATCTTTTTAATTAATTAATTAATAAAATTAATTTTTTGAATGATACCAACACTATCATTATTTTACTGATACCAAATTTGGAACAAGTAATAACGTTGGCCGTCACTATTTACTTTTTGTCATATATACATTTTTGAAGGCGAAGGACAGTGAAGTGGTCGCTATCAATGATAGTCATTAAAAATTCCAAGGGCACATTAAATCACTGCCTACCACTGAAGACATTTTCAAACTTTGTTTGAAGAAGATATATATCGTGTCGAATTGTTGCACACAAATAAGTAATTTTAAACTTTGACTGTATGTCTGTATCGTTACAAGGAAATAGGAGTGCATATGTTGTAGGAGCTGATGGTGGGTTTTTTTGTGACAAACCAAGATATTTCGCATCGGTGACGAATCATAAACATTACCTTTCTTCTTTTTCGTGGAATGTTCTAGCGATGGTCATTTCTAGCCTTAACCGCGGCCATGAATCTGTTTCGTTAGAATTACGGATAGGATGGAGCTCATAAGCGTTACATAACTGACTAACTTGGTGGTGCAATAGTTAGCGGCTCTGAGTGTTGCGCCAAGAGTCGTGGGTTCGATTCCCACATCGGGCAAACACTGTGTGATGAATTTGTTTGCTCTTTGTCTGGGTGTTTATTATCTATATCTATATCTATTCTCAGGGAATTCTAAATTGGGACCGGATGACCGTTGTAGTTATTACATAATAAATTATTCCCATATAAAATTTCATATGCTAACCGGCTCAAGCTGTGTACTTTCAATTACATATCGTTCCAGTTCTATTAATTTGTAGGTACGTTGAATTTTGATATAGACATTTTTGTTTGTTTTCTTCTTCTTCGTCGCTTTCTTTATTGCTGAAGGTCGTGTCCCTGAAACTTGACCGTTGCCTGTCTCGTGAGCTGTTTCCATCTCGTCCGGTCCTCGGCTGCTCGAATGGCGGTTGCGACTGGCAACCCAGTTAGAGCGGTTACTTGATCACACCAACGGCTAGGTAATCGGCCGCGGGGTCTCTTTCCTTCTACTTTGCCCGTCACAATCACTTTGTCCAAGTTATCTGACTGTCGGCGGGCAATATGACCGAAGTAGCTGAGGATCCTCTGGTAACTGATTGTTTTAATTTAACGCAAAACAGAAATTTAGGACCAAATGAGCTCTGTAAGTTGTCGGGCGTCAATATCACATAAATGACCATCAAACTCTACTTCTCTGTTCTGCTTTTCGTTTCAGTCGCCCTTTCGATCTCGCATAGGTACTCAACACAAAGATGCACCGGTGCTAATGTGCTAAGATGGAGCTAAGAGCGATATTGAAATTCGATTTAGTAGTTTCAATTTCAAAATTAGATTCCAATGTAAGACGTCGTTGTGGCGTAAAGAATTAAACTCAAAATGACTAGTTTCAATTGTACCAACTATGACGGTGTTCGATGTTTAAATCTTGCAGGCAGGTATGACTTTTTACGAATGACTCCGTTGACGAAAGAAAACTCTTATAACATAAACTTCAAGTTTCGATATGCATTGCGGCAATCATTTCGTGATGTTTATGAGCTTCAAGTAGCCACTTAATACTAAAATCGGCCGTAAACTCATTCATTTGTCTACACAATAAAAAAAAAACTTTCTGCAAAATTAATTATTTTTTTGCTTAACTCTACAATGCACAATAATACCAAATGAGCCGTGAACTCATTCATTTATTTGTTTACGTAATAAAAGAATACTTTGCGTAAACTCATTCATTTATCTACATAATAAAAAAATAAAAAAAACTTACTGCAAAATTAATTATTTTTTTGCTTGACTCCACAATGCACAATAATACCAAATGAGCCGTGAACTAATTCGTTTCTTTGTCTACGTAATAAAAGAATATTT